>NW_017306901.1:606538-623610 GCF_000935625.1 Nanorana parkeri | reverse complement strand
GTCTAACAACTTCCTGTAATGTACAGGAAGTACACTACTACAATCCAGACCCACTCCTCGTCTGCAGGTCTAACAACTTCCTGTAATGTACAGGAAGTACACTACTACAATCCAGACCCACTCCTCGTCTGCAGGTCTAACAACTTCCTGTAATGTACAGGAAGTACACTACTACAATCCAGACCCACTCCTCGTCTGCAGGTCTAACAACTTCCTGTAATGTACAGGATGTACAGTACTACGGACGTCGGCACGAGCACCGTAGCATTACAACTAGTGAAACAGCCTGGGACCTCTGTTCCTAAGTAAAGGTGGCCATACACTGAACAACTTCCTGTAATGTACAGGAAGTACACTACTACAATCCAGACCCACTCCTCGTCTGCAGGTCTAACAACTTCCTGTAATGTACAGGAGGTACACTACTACAAACCAGACCCACTCCTCGTCTGCAGGTCTAACAACTTCCTGTAATGTACAGGAGGTACAGTACTACGGACGTCGGCACGAGCACCGTAGCATTACAACTAGTGAAACAGCCTGGGACCTCTGTTCCTAAGTAAAGGTGGCCATACACTGTACAACCATCGCAAGACCTTAGTCTTGCGATGGTTGTAAAGTGATTTAAAAAAACGTACGATCTGCCCATCTTGGACAGCCAGATCGTACTCTCTATCATCGCAAGCCCGCCCCCCTGAGGGGAATTTCCCGCGATTCTCGTACGAGAATCGAGCAGTGTATGGGCACCTTAAGAGTCGTACGCAAGTCGGATGTTCGGAACTCAAGGACTGCCTGTATATGTATTTTAACTGTGTACTTGGTTGTTCAGCTTGAAGGTATAACAAAAAGAATGGAAACATGAATGCATTTCTGGAATACATAATCAGCTAATGCATTTTAAAATTTGAAAACGTATGGTTGCTATTACCAACCTTTCCTCGCAATGCACAGGCTCCTGCAAACTGTTCCTTCAGCCCCAGGCCCATATCTTCACTTATGGGACTGGAAGTAACCAATGGCATGGCCTAAATGCTCATTTGGCTAGGGGGAAAAGGAAGAAGGTGAAATAATGACCTTATTCTTCACTCCCGCAGGCATCCTACTCATCTAGTGACTGATCCTCCAAAGCTGATTCACTTTGCTAGTTGGCCATTTACAGTTCTGATGTCACCAAAGACAATGCAGGACCAGCAGTTCTGAACTATACAGGAGGACAGCAAGGGCCAGCCCACATTCCCGAGTCTGCATCGGCTTCTGAGGTAGCGAGGCCTAAAAGGGTAATACCAATTTCCCACCAAATATGAGAAACTGAAACTTTGCCCCTACACACACACACTAGTCATACCTTTGGGGGAACCACTGCTTCTCTCCAACTCCACCACCCCCCCCCGTTCCCCGCTGCAGCCCAACACTAAAATCATCCTCACAAATGGCGATCATTCATTGATCAACATGGTCACCTGGCAACGCTGACTAATGAGAAGGCAAGCTTTGTGGAGGTGATTTCAATTTCTCACATTTGGTGGGAAATTAGTATTACCCTTCAGGGCAGGGATGTCCAAACTGCGGCCCTCCAGCTGTGGTGGAACTAAGAATCCCGTGAGGCTTTGCAAGATTCTCACAGCCACAGCTGGAGGGCCGAAGTTTGGACATCCCTGCTTTAGGGTAAGTATTTGTACTAAATACCCCCCTCCCACCCCAGCAACACTAGCATTAAACCCATGCAGTGTGTAGGCTGGGGGAACCCAACTGCAATGGTAAGATTAACAACGCACACAGTTGGGCTTCAAAGACCAATTGAACCTTTGGTTTCAATCAATTATAGTGCATGAAAACAAAAAAAGGTGTTGAATGCCTGAAAGAGTTTTTTTTTTTATCGAAGTGGGACTAGAAAATGCTGTCCCCTGTCAGCAACTGTAGATTGGGACATTTGCTCTCTGTGAATATCCAGTGGTCTCACTGCAGAGGTCAAATATTACTGAGACAGACCTATAGCTGTGCAATCCTCATGCTCTACCCACTGACTGAGCTCTGACTCAGCAGGGGGTGTATTGGACCACTGCATTGAGACCACTGCTTCCACACAGAAAACAAAGGTCCCACTCTGCAGCTCCTGGCAGGGGACAGGCTTTCCTACTCAGGTTGTGGCTGATTTTACCACCAGGTGAGAGATGCCTTTACCTGAGCCGGGACCTGGATGCATTCATCCAGCGTCTCTTGTTTGCCGCCCCAATGCTGCAAAACAAAAGCTTGAAGCGTTCTGGTGTGCCACTGCCTGCTCCAGATTCCCCCTGAGGGTCTCTGAAGAACAGCAGGTCGTCCAGGTAAGGGATAACCTTTCCGAGGAAACACAAAAAAACTGAGGTATGCTGGGGGCAAGTGCCCTTTTATTTGGTGTATGTGATGTGTTTCCTGTTTTAGGTGGGAGGAGACTATCTCTCAGATGCTGTCCTGGAAAAAAAAAGCCGTAAGACTGCACCTGAGATGCATTTCACTACTTTAAACTGAACGTTCAATTGAGATTTAGGTGCCTGAAAATGGCTAACATATTCCTCCCAGTGCAAAATAATGACCACAAGCCCAAGACTGGCAGTGGTGTGGAATATACAAGCCCACCACACACAACATACCAGAAAAGTATTCATTAGAAATATAACGTAATTAGTAACCGACGTTCATGAGTAACTGTTGAACATGCAACGCATTTCTAAACCAGCCATGGGAGCTTCTGATTAAATGTTCATCTCTTTGCCTGACCCTTTTTAGTGCAAGCAAATAATTACCAGCCCACAACTACATGAAAAATGTTATTACGCCTGGACATTGAACCTAATAATCGACTAACTAATCGATTTTGAAAATAATCGTTAGCTGCAGCTCTATTACAGACACTATTACACTCTCATTTTAAACAGTTTGGATCAACGCAAAGAAACATTCAAAGTTAGACCAAACTCCAAACCAGATTGAGATCTCTGGTAAAGATATTACCTCTCTACCCTTTCGGACATATGACTGTTCATGCTGATTTTTGGATTTGCCATACAGCTTACATTATTGAAAACGGAACATGACTGGGACTGTGCTTAAATTCTGAAATATTTTTTTTTTTGTTTTTGTTTTGTATAGAGAGAGAAGGATTAGAACTCCTGTCAAGTTTTATTGCTGTATGTGCTCCAGCTGGGGAGATCCAAACTCTCTATTTGTCATAGTGACCACTGTCACTGTGATACAAAGTTAGAGGAAATAAAACATTTTAGTTGTTACCAGAACAAGAGGTGAGAGTAGAGCTATGATTCCTCCATTCATGCTGCCTGAAATCAAGAGTCTCCTGGCAGCTACTGTATTTAGAGAGTTGGCACCCACAGATGCTCAATAACCAAAACAGTAACTGCAACGGACTGGAGGCAGTCGCTGTTCGCCCCGCAACAGTCCGGCTCCTTGAATTTTTGCAAAGTATGTCGAGCTGGGTAGTGCTGACAAGGCCACCTATGGCTCGAATTCTGGACAAATTCAAGCTGTTTATGGCTAAACTAAATCTTCCAATGGGAACACCAGTTCAGGTGACGCACGTCCAGTACAGCAAGGGAAATCTCCCCAATGGGACAAAGAGAATCAATAAACTGAGAAGGGATGGGCAACTTCAACCCTCCAGCTATGCTTTACCTACAAATCCCAACATGCCTCTGCCTCCAAGAGTCACCCTGTAACTTTCAGTCTTGCAATGCCTCATAGGACTTGTAGTCCCAGAACAGATGAAGGGCCAGAGTTGCCCAACCCTGGTTTAAAACATTCCCTACATTAGCCAAAACTGAAAAAAGTTTTGAATTTGAGATATTTTTATATTAATAATATAAAATGTATAAAACAGACTCAATAGACTAAACTAGACTCCAACAGTGAGACCTGTGGCCATAACTGCCCCTCTTCACTCTTCAGAATAGCTGCAACCATTATCAGGACTTCTGCCTCTACATGTTTTATTTGTCATAGTGCCTATTATATTGAAGAATGCAGAATGTGTGCGATCCCTTCTAACCCTGTACCTAGACTGAAGCTATGCAGGCACTGGCAAAGCTAGTATGGAATATAAGAAGGCATTGAAAGCTTATCACTGTAGCTTCTACCCATAACCAAAATATATTTTTTAAGGGGTAGACTATCCCTTTAAAAAAAAAAAAAAGGAAAAGCACTGAAGTGGTTAATGATTCCTAAGCCAGGCAAGTTGAAACAAGTCATCATGATCTAGAACAAACAAAGGAACATATATATATTTAGAGGATAGTTTCTATTACATAGCTAGAACAGTATAATTAATATTAGGTATTTTAGGCATTTTAATAACTTATATTTACAGAGCTCTGTCATAATATCAGAAAGAAATTGAATCAATGTCAACCACGTCCCGTACACAGTGGACACAGGAAAATGTTGCAGGCTTGTGTGAACAGCCCTAAAAGTAAGATTTGCAAATACATTTTAGAGTAAGACAAAACACTTTTTTTTTTCCTATTTGGGAAGATTTTATTTCTCAAGTCTTTTTATTGCCATTTCTGTCCACACTGGGGAAATCTACCCTCTACCCTCTATCTACCCTACCCTCACACTGGGGAAATCTACCCTCCGTTGTCACCAAACGGAGAGTAATGGGAAATAAGAAAAATCAAATTAATAGGCTGGAAAGGCACCAAAACATCCCAAAACTACAATGTGATATCAGGTATAGAGAGAATCAATATCACCAGATATGTTATAATTCACTGATCAGTACAACAGAGGAGCAGATGTCCAACATCAGAATTTGATTGGTCAGCTTGGGTCCTATAGATCGAAGGATCTCACACCTTCTAGGTTCTTGGTCAGATGAGAGCGGATATCTGAGGACTACAAACCACAGAAAAGGACAAGATAACTCTATACACTGGCTCCCTGCAGTCTCTCCTGGCCTGGCTTTGATACTCTACAGACCCTTGATGCTGCAGAATGAGCTGGAGGCATAGCATTGGATCATCTGAACCCAGTAGTTGTAGGACGGCCTGCAAGGACTGCATTTGGGTATTAGGTTGATCACCCATGACATCATATCCATCCTAATCCTGTAGTGGGAAAGATTTTTCCTCCTCTGGAGTGTCAAATCGTGTTCCGCGCCTCCAAATCAGGGTCTTGCTCTTCCAGATTGTGATCAACCAGGGCGCAGATTAGCTGCTCCTTCGTCTGACCTCACATAGATTCAGCAGGTCATCTCAGCTTTGCTTCATGTAGCTGATCACTTTCTTAGACAATAGCCAAGTATGCCTTTACAAAAACACAATTATGCACTGAGCGGACTTCAGTAGGCCGGTCATCCCATAACAAGTTTCCAGCCATTAGTACGTAGGTTAATGGAATAAACTGTGCACTTGTGTGCTAAACTTATCCCACTGCTGCCACAAGATGTCACGAACAACGGTCGAGCGGATGGGGGGTTGCCGAGGGGATACAGGACTGCAGGAAGGCCAGGCGAGGCACAGGCTATCACCATCCGTTGCTCGTCCTCAAAGATCCGCCAATGCACAGGACAAAGGCTGCCCAATTAAATTGGGTAAAAGGTGTAAAGGCAGTCCATCAAAATGGAAGGTCATCTAATGCACCAAAAGGTCCTGAAAATCAGACATGCCACAAATTTAGCAGTGCAATACATTGCAGCACAATGTATGCAACATGCGTCCCCACAACACAAAGATGTGAATGGTCACAGGGTCTTCCAATGAGGACAAACGCAAGTAGAAGGAACCACTAGCGCCAACAACCCATCATCCTTGGGGGGATGAACATAACTGACTCTTACGAGAAGGCAGATCCTTAACAGTCAGGCTGGGTTCACACCTAGATGTATTGAATATGCGCGTTTTTTCACACGTTTTTTTTAACCGCGAATCAAACACGCGTTTCCGAGGGCTACTTGGCTGTATCCCAATGGAAACGCCCGACCAAAACGCCCCAAAGAAGTACATGTACTTCTTTGGGTGTAGGGCGGTTTCCCACGCGTTCGTACTCACGGAAAACCGCCCAGATGGGAACCATGCACATTGAAAATAATGGCATTTCCCTGTTTGAGCGTTTTTCCGCGAGTACGAAAGCGTGGAAAAACGCCCAGGTGTGAACCCAGACTCAGGGAAAACTGAAGATCTGGCAAGGAATGAACAAACAAAGAGTGCCCATCTAGTGTAGAAGTCTTTATTCATCGAAATTAAACAATGAGGATTGTACTCACAAACATCCAATAGTAGAAAGCCGGCAATGGCAGAAATCACAACATCAGCCTTGTTATAGATGAACAGCAATGGCACGGGACATGCAGATAGGAAGCATCATCTATCTTGCTACATGCCAGCCATCCGGTTTATGCATTTCTGGGGCCGCACCGCCTTCAGAAGAAGGGGGGTGAGGCCTCAAAAACGCGGGCTGGCATTATTTAATTTCGATGAATAAAGACTTCTACACTAGGGAGGCACTCTTTGTTCATTCCTTCCAATGAGGACACCTGTCTTAGGCTGGGCACACACCTTACAACCATCGCAAGACTTTTGTCTTGCGATGGTTGTAAGGTACTTAAAAAAACGTACGATCTGCCCATCTTGCATAGGCAGATGGTACTCGCGATGATCGCAATGCTGAATGGGCAGTGTGCGCTTGCGCACACCGGCCCGTCCGGCTTTTATCTCACTAACATGCTACACACCCGCTCGGCGGGTTTTGAAACATGTTCGGAAGTTTATGGGCAGGCGACCTTACAGTAGTAGAGGTCGCACGGCTTCCACACACCTTGCGATAATCGTACGATCGCGGGATTTCCCGCGATTATCGTACGATTATCGTAAGGTGTGTGGGGACCTTTACAGACATTTGTGTCCCCTCATTTAAGTCGACAGGTTTTTATCCTACACCACTCCATTCAAGACAAACAAAAAAGGACTATACAAAGTTGCTATAGATACACTTTATTTGAAAAGAAAAAGTAACTGCGGTAAGACAGTCTACAGATTTCTGATAAAAGTTGGGCAAGTTGCCTAAGCTCGGCTCCAGTCAGCACTCCAGATTTCACTGCCTGCAGCTCTATCACAAGTGTAAAACCATGAAGGGTGCTGGTCTGCGACAGGTGTAGGACCATACGCAGCTCTGCGACAGGTGTAGGACCATACGCAGCTCTGCGACAGGTGTAGGACCATACGCAGCTCTGCGACAGGTGTAGGACCATACGCAGCTCTGCGACAGGTGTAGGACCATACGCAGCTCTGCGACAGGTGTAGGACCATACGCAGCTCTGCGACAGGTGTAGGACCATACGCAGCTCTGCGACAGGTGTAGGACCATACGCAGCTCTGCGACAGGTGTAGGACCATACGCAGCTCTGCGACAGGTGTAGGACCATACGCAGCTCTGCGACAGGTGTAGGACCATACGCAGCTCTGCGACAGGTGTAGGACCATACGCAGCTCTGCGACAGGTGTAGGACCATACGCAGCTCTGCGACAGGTGTAGGACCATACGCAGCTCTGCGACAGGTGTAGGACCATACGCAGCTCTGCGACATGTGTCGGATAATGCGCTGCTCTGCGACAGGTGTAGGACCATACGCAGCTCTGCGACAGGTGTAGGACCATAGGCAGCTCTGCGACAGGTGTAGGACCATACGCAGCTCTGCGACAGGTGTAGGACCATACGCAGCTCTGCGACAGGTGTAGGACCATAGGCAGCTCTGCGACGGGTGTAGGACCATACGCAGCTCTATGAGGGGTGTAAGACCATACGCAGCTCTATGAGGGGTGTAAGACCATACGCAGCTCTATGAGGTGGTGTAGGACCATACACAGCTCTATGACAGGTGTAGGACCATACACAGCTCTATGACAGGTGTAGGACCATACACAGCTCTATGACAGGTGTAGGACCATACACAGCTCTATGACAGGTGTAGGACCATACACAGCTCTATGACAGGTGTAGGACCATACACAGCTCTATGACAGGTGTAGGACCATACACAGCTCTATGACAGGTGTAGGACCATACACAGCTCTATGACAGGTGTAGGACCATACACAGCTCTATGACAGGTGTAGGACCATACACAGCTCTATGACAGGTGTAGGACCATACACAGCTCTATGACAGGTGTAGGACCATACACAGCTCTATGACAGGTGTAGGACCATACACAGCTCTATGACAGGTGTAGGACCATACACAGCTCTATGACAGGTGTAGGACCATACACAGCTCTATGACAGGTGTAGGACCATACACAGCTCTATGACAGGTGTAGGACCATACACAGCTCTATGACAGGTGTAGGACCATACACAGCTCTATGACAGGTGTAGGACCATACACAGCTCTATGACAGGTGTAGGACCATACACAGCTCTATGACAGGTGTAGGACCATACACAGCTCTATGACAGGTGTAGGACCATACACAGCTCTATGACAGGTGTAGGACCATACACAGCTCTATGACAGGTGTAGGACCATACACAGCTCTATGACAGGTGTAGGACCATACACAGCTCTATGACAGGTGTAGGACCATACACAGCTCTATGACAGGTGTAGGACCATACACAGCTCTATGACAGGTGTAGGACCATACACAGCTCTATGACAGGTGTAGGACCATACACAGCTCTATGACAGGTGTAGGACCATACACAGCTCTATGACAGGTGTAGGACCATACACAGCTCTATGACAGGTGTAGGACCATACACAGCTCTATGACAGGTGTAGGACCATACACAGCTCTATGACAGGTGTAGGACCATACACAGCTCTATGACAGGTGTAGGACCATACACAGCTCTATGACAGGTGTAGGACCATACACAGCTCTATGACAGGTGTAGGACCATACACAGCTCTATGACAGGTGTAGGACCATACACAGCTCTATGACAGGTGTAGGACCATACACAGCTCTATGACAGGTGTAGGACCATACACAGCTCTATGACAGGTGTAGGACCATACACAGCTCTATGACAGGTGTAGGACCATACACAGCTCTATGACAGGTGTAGGACCATACACAGCTCTATGACAGGTGTAGGACCATACACAGCTCTATGACAGGTGTAGGACCATACACAGCTCTATGACAGGTGTAGGACCATACACAGCTCTATGACAGGTGTAGGACCATACACAGCTCTATGACAGGTGTAGGACCATACACAGCTCTATGACAGGTGTAGGACCATACACAGCTCTATGACAGGTGTAGGACCATACACAGCTCTATGACAGGTGTAGGACCATACACAGCTCTATGACAGGTGTAGGACCATACACAGCTCTATGACAGGTGTAGGACCATACACAGCTCTATGACAGGTGTAGGACCATACACAGCTCTATGACAGGTGTAGGACCATACACAGCTCTATGACAGGTGTAGGACCATACACAGCTCTATGACAGGTGTAGGACCATACACAGCTCTATGACAGGTGTAGGACCATACACAGCTCTATGACAGGTGTAGGACCATACACAGCTCTATGACAGGTGTAGGACCATACACAGCTCTATGACAGGTGTAGGACCATACACAGCTCTATGACAGGTGTAGGACCATACACAGCTCTATGACAGGTGTAGGACCATACACAGCTCTATGACAGGTGTAGGACCATACGCAGCTCTATGACAGGTGTAGGACCATACACAGCTCTATGACAGGTGTAGGACCATACACAGCTCTATGACAGGTGTAGGACCATACACAACTCTATGACAGGTGTAGGACCATACAGAGCTCTATGACAGGTGCAGGACCATACACAGCTCTATGACAGGTTGTAGGACCATACACAGCTTTATGACAGGTTGTAGAACCATACACAGCTCTATGACAGGTTGTAGGACCATACACAGCTCTATGACGGGTGTAGGACCATACAGGGTTCAGTTCTATAACAGGTGTGGTGGAACAATCCAGGGTGTATCACGTGTGAAAATACGCCAGCTGTACTGCCAGGTTAGCACACCCAGCCCCTCGTGTCTCACCCCCTCTCACCTTGTACACCTTGCCGAACGCTCCATCCCCCAGCTCTCCCACTATGTCCCACACAAGGCTGGGGTCCAGGTCCCTCCGGACGTGCTCGTACTCCCGCAGCTTCCTCCTGTCCCCAGTGAACCGCAAAATACGGCGAAAGTTGGCAAAAGCCATGGCCGGTGCGGAAAGCGGGACACCCGGGCGAAGTATCACAACCCCCAGCGGAGGCTCCGGCCAAACGGGACTAGACTGCGACAAAATTCACTTTACAGAGAAGCGAGCTGCACAGCACCCGGACACACCCATCTCTCCGCCCAGGGGCGGAGCCTAGCGCCATATGCTGAAACTACACCTAGGCCGGGCGGGGCCTGAACTCGGGCAACTATAAAGACGGCTCAGCAAGCCCGAGTTATTTTTGGATGCAGAACTTGTTAGTCTTGCGTTAATAATGGTATTTGCCGGTTTCTTTTGTGAGTAGCTGAGAGAAGTTGAGACACAGGGTAAGTGTGCTAACTTCTGCTCCAAGTGTACTCTGATACACATGCAAGGAAAATCACTGACATTAAAGAGAACCTGTCACCAGTCCATTCATTACAACAAACACCTTTCCATAAGAATGTATTCAACTTCTTGTAGGCATGGTATTTACCTGTAGAAGCCTCCCTTGTGTAGACCTGAGTCTGCTTCCGGACACTGCTATCTTGGATGAAAGTGACTCAGAGCTAAAGTGGAACTTCCCTTAAAGTGACATTGAACTCTTGCGCTTTTTTTGCATATATCTACTGTAAGCAGTAGATACATGCAAAAACATTTTTAAAAAGTTACCAAATAAGTTTAAACTTACCTGTGTCTCCGCCGCACGCTCCAGTCCAAAGACCTGAAGGTTGGCGGACAGCCGCAAAGGATCATGGGGCGGGCGCATGTGCAGTAGAGATCTTAGGCTGGGGGAAGAGGAGAGACACAGGGTAAGTTTCTGGGGCTGACATCTTCTCCTGGGTGCCATGTCTTTGGCCATCTTGATTGGCTGGTGGGTGATGAATGAACTGCCGCACACGCACACTGGAGTTCTTTCACCCTGGCACAGAAGTGTTCTGACCATGTACACTGAGCATACGCAACTTTGTGTACATTCCCAAGAAGATTGTGGACAGGCAGGCAAGTTTGTATTATCAGTATAGAAAAGTTCACTGCGCTAAATTATATAATAAACCACCATATGAAGTGCAGCAATCTATAAATACATAAAAATAAATCGACACATATAATTAAACCTCAATTGTGTTAGCCCTATATAATATACAATAAGTGAAGATCAAATTGTGATCAAGTTATTACTTCAACCAAAATGTTTTTTTATATACTGGGCTTATAATGTCCATTATAAAAAGAATCTGTCCATATAACTGAAGCGTACATCCAACAAGATAAAAGAAAATGAATATGATCAGTATTGCAATCTCCGCTATGCTCCAATGTGTGAATATTAAGTGTTCTCCCACCAACATTTCCTGCACTCAGAAGACTCTTATGAGCACCTAAGGTCATACACGGCACAATATAGTGTCCCTCAAAATGGAACCAGTGTCCAACTCAGCTCTCTCCCGTCAGTTCTCAACCAAAAAAGCTGTACAAATGCCGGTATAAGAAAGTCCCAGGTGACAACACACGTTAGGAGTGTGCTTTACTGACATCTCCATCAGCTGGCTAGCTGGCTAGTGCTTTACTTTACTCTCCATCAGCTGGCTAGCTGATGGAGACCCCTGCAAACAGGCGTGAGGGGAGGGGGTAGTGGTTTGAGGACCATCTAGAGGAGGAGGAAATAAAAACCTTTCAAGAAGAATAGTGAAGGTATGTAAATGTGGGCCTTCTTAACATAAAAAGTAAAAAAAAAAGTGAAGGTTTAACATCTCCGTAAATAGAACTCTGTCCCCCATATTTTTAAAGAAATATATGTGTTACAGCAGCGGGGTGGATCCCAACAATATTGTCGGTAACTTTCCTGGCTGCAATGTGGCTCTGCGCTGTCAGCAAATAGCAGGCTGTATGCCGACTTTGGGTCACAGGAGTACATTAGTAAATGTATCCTTTGACCCAAAAGAGGACTAAAGCGAAAAAAAAAGGTTTGGCTTTAGTTCTCTTTAAAGAGACACTGGGGTTGATTTACTAAAGGCGAACAGGCTGTTCCCTTTGCACAGGAAGTTTTCCCTTAGTTTATTAAATGACTGCTGGCTTCCATCATCCAATCATATGCAAGCAAAAATATTGTTGGGTTTTTTTTCTTAGTTTATTGCACATAATTGGGTATTTCCAAACTGAAATTTCACCACATTCACTAAACTAAAGGAAAGCGTTCCCTGCAAAGTGAAAATTCCCTTGCAAAGTTAACAGCCTATTTGCCTTTAGTAAACTGACCCCACTGCCACCTGACAGTGCATCTGCATAAGGGCTCCCCCTTATGCAGATGCATAAGGGGGAGCCCTAGTAATGTATTGTGACAGGTGAGGAGGTCACATGATCCACCACAATTTAAAGCACTGGTTAACAGAGAACTATGGGGTAGGTGTTTTCAACATCGATCTCGCAATATACTGAGAGCGCTGCAGCCGGGACCAACAATACTGTTGAGATCCACCCAGTTGCGTGAGTCACAGCAGGCTCTGCCTATCTAGAGGCTGAGCCAGCTGTGCCCGCCCCCTCCCGCGTTTGTTCTTCCACTCAGCGTTGGAGGATCGGAGAGGGGAATCCCTGCTGGGAGCCGTGGGTGATAGTCACCGCTCACTGCAGGAAGATGATCGGGAAGTGAACGGATCAATAGAGCTGACCTGTGACAGCTTCTTTGTCACAAGTCGGCTCTAACTATGAGGAGGAGTGTAAATAACTCACCTCATAGTTCTCCATAGTGCAAAGGAGGAAGGAGCAGCGGGAAAACACTGGCAAGGTGAGTATAAGGGGTCAGGGGCTTTTGCAGAGATACTGTTGATAGTCAGGGTGACGGTAGGCAGGGTAAACGCACCTGTCAGGGAAAAATATAAATAAAGTTATACATCTAATATGCTAAAGGACAGAATAGGATAATTTATTCAAATTATTTTACAGTAAGATATTAAGTTGGATATTAAAGGAGAATTACGAGGCGAGTGATTTTCACTCAGCCCCACAATCTGAGCCGACCTGTGACAATGAAACTGTCACAGGTCGGCTCAGTCAGATCGGGAAGTGAGCGAACACATACCGTCGCTCGCTCACTTCTCGATCTATCCCTGCAGAGAGCCGTGACTGTCACTCATGGCTCCCTGCAGGGATTCGCGCCCCCCTTTCCGATCCTCCAACGGTGACTGGCGGAACGGACTGGGGAGGGGGCGGGCACAGCTGGCTCTGCCTCTAGATAGGCAGAGCCAGCTGTCAATCCCGCAGCTGGGTGGATCTCGACAGCAATGTCGGGATCCGTTCCAGCTGCGGCGCCTCAGTATACTGAGCTTTGGGTCATGGGAGGACGCTAGTTTGTGTTCTCACGTGACCCTTAGGAGAACTATGGGGAAAAGCCCTAACCCCATAGTTCTCCTTTAAGCACTTCATCAGCAGCAAATATAAACTGAAAAGATTACCATTAAAAGGAGATATTGTCACTGTTAGCTTAGCCATAGTGATGCATTAGGAAATATAGCTAAATGAAGCATAGTTTACAGTATACTATTGCCATACAGTATTTTTCAGAAATGTGGTACTATAAAATAGAGCTAAGTGCAACTATAGTACAGTTATTTGGGTGAAATTACAGAAATAGGAAACTGAAACTATGATGCTCAGTAACGGAAGCAGTTTACTTTTAAAGCTTGGTTAAAGTCATACAGCACCTTAAAGACATTAAACTAGGAACATAGAGTATTTGAGAATTTCTCTAGGTGTGGCTCAGATAGCAATGATCACATATAAAACTCCTGTTTCGTTCTGGTGGGTAGTCATGAAAAGACAGAGACATAATTGTTGGAGGGGATTGTGCAAGAGTGTATATGAGTAAGGCCATTCAGTAGAAATTTCACAAGAAACCTTCAAGGTGACATCAGTTTGGAGCTCTGCAAGGAGACATCATTGGCAAGGGTCAGTTATATAAGGGCTCATTCTTCTCAGGATTATTATATTAGTACATACTTTCCACTACAACACATTCCACCCGATACCCAATGTTCTCCCCCTTTCCCCACCTTTTGCACTAAAATAACATAAATGTAAACCCTGACTAAATGTGTATCATAAGTATTTGCCCCCTTTCCCCACAAAGTACTGTTTTCACCTTTTTTTCATGTTTTTACATCTGAGTACTGCTGATCTTTTTCAGCCACACCTTACTGTGTGCATGCTTTCTCTTCAGTGTTGGCTGCACACCTGCACACCTTTAGAAAGTGACAAGTGGACACTGCATGCACAGTCTCCACCCCGGAAAGGTGAGTTTTTTGGTTTAGATCTCTTTTAACCGCCTATTGTAAAAAGCATCCTGTTTACAGAGCTCAATAACTCAAAAATAGGAGCAGTGCCAGTAACTGTTGCTGCACCTCCCTTTGGAAATCCCATGATTTTTTGGGAATCCTGGGTCTTTTTGCTTCACAATCTTTTTGTTTTTCAAATACAGTAAGGGAAAATATACACGTACAACACATCATGCATGGTAAAATTAGTGAGCTGAATCATGGGTCTTTCAAAAAATATTATATATAGTAAAAGAAAAAAAAAAGACAAATGGGACAGTTTTTTTAAGCACTAGCAATCTGTCATAGATTCCTCTGCGTACCAAACTGTGTGATGCCATGTGGATCAATATCTAAATTTATATTACAGTACACGAGTACACACCAAACTGGAATATCTTCCAGTGAGACCTTGGCCCAGACCAACCCACATTCTTGGATTATGCCATTGCACACCATCATTTGTGGACGTGCACTTTATAGCATAATTACTCGACATGTAAGACTTGCCAAGAAATAATATCAAATACATTGATCTTAATGAGTCACCTTAAAGGAATGGCATGTAAGGTTTCAGAGCAGTATTCCTCATGCCATTGTTGACAAAAACATGTCATGAAGAAGATTACTATCTATGATTCACACCTGTATGTACATCCTACCTTTGCATTTTTTGTATTGTTTCCAACAACATACTCAAGTAACGTACCTTTTACATATTTATGTCATTCAGTATTGCACATCAAAGTGTGATGATCATCTTGCCAGAAAATTGATTGTCATTATACAGATGGTAAGGAGGTCTAACCCTCCTTACCATCTTATCTTCAACTGTATTATAATTGTAATGTCTTCCTTATATTGTAAAGCGCTGCACAAACTGTTGGCGCTATATAAATCCTGTATAATGATAATAATAATAACTCTACTCTTACGAAATGTAATGGGATCCTCTGCTGGTAGTTTTGAAAATTACAACTATGCTCAGTTTCAAAACAGAAATGAAAGGAAACCTGTACTAAGTAAAATGTGGGGTCCCAATCCTTCTGAAAATACAAGATTACTGGCTGTCTCTGGCTTCAGTACTTTGAGTCACTAACCTGGAACACAGTAAGCCACATCATACTTCTTCAGTGTTAGTAACTAATTATTGATGCTATTGGGTCAGCATGACATCCAGGTAACTAGCACATTCCAACGGGGAGCTCAGCAGAGACAACTTGCATATTTCCCTCAGCACGGGTTTTCTTTAAAAGAAGCCTCTTGTAAGAAACACACAGAGGCTGACAATATTTATTTGACTGGTTGCTGTGCTGATCCTTTGGCTTCAATAGTCCCTTAGTCAATAATGCAGAATAAGCGAGTAGATTAGATTCTGACTTTGCCATGGCTGTACTTGCTGCATTTTGTGCCTCAGGTCAGTAATTACTGAAGTGACCTAGAATTTTCAAAAGGAGGCCTGAGCCGATGGTAGCCCCCATATTTCCATCAATTAAGTGAATTCGCCTTTACTGGAGCATTATTCCAAACTTTGGGGGAATTGCTCCTTCACCCTCCCCTGCCTTTGGATGCCCACTAATCAGCCAGCTTTAGATAACTCTGAGGTCACCACGGGACGTATACTTGTGTACTATGTTCAGTTGTTATGTATTATGACAGGATTGGTTTCAGTGTTCTATTGATCTCTATAAGACGTATTACAGTTAGAGTGTAGAGTGTATGCATGCTCATCACATGCTTCTCATACTAACCATATGCTTATTATAATTTGTAATCTTAATGACAAAGCAGAATTACATGCATATTATTAACCGAATCTAAACTAATAACCGAGTTCTAGTCTTAGGGGTCTAACACCAATTGTTTTGCAGGCACAATCATTCCAGGCTGTCTACTGTACATCCAATCATATAATGTATCATGTAATATATTGCAGCTTTTATACCAAATACAATAATATTTCTAACTTTTATAAAGAAATGACTACAATGTATCTTCATTTAGAATAATATTTGAACTTTAGCCATCTTCTGCGAATAAAACAGTTGTTTTCATTTATACATGTTAAAGGATAATTGAACTTGAAAACAAAGTGCACTTCCCCTTTTTTGCTCCTATGACCTGAGCTATCTCTTCTCACTAACCCTCCCCACCCTTCCTCTCCACAAATGCATACTTACAGAGATCTGACAGCTGTGACCTCCATTGTTTATTTACATCCAGCTCCACAAGCCCCTTCTCGCCTGGCTACGCCTGTACACTACAGTCCCATAGAGCACTAGCAGTGCTGGATGTAAATAAATGGCCATGCTTGGGATTACAAATATACTGCAGGATAACATGAGAACCCATGATATTATATATATATATATATACAGGACTCGAAAAATCCATTAAAGTTCTAGCCGACCTGTGACAATGAGACTGTCACAGGTCGGCTCAGTAGATCGCGAAGTGAGCGAACACATACCGGTGTTCACTCACTTCTCAATCCTGCCATGGCACAGAGCCGTGACGGGAGGGGCTGGATTCCCCACTCCGATCTGCCTGTGCTGACTGGCGGAACGGATGGG
>NW_017306901.1:596010-606391 GCF_000935625.1 Nanorana parkeri | reverse complement strand
TATATATAAATAAATATATATATAATGTGTGTGTGTGTGTATTCTCCTGTGGTCCCTGGCAGTGCCTCTTCTCTCTTCCTGCTCTGTAAACATTGATACCCACGTGATTGCATATGGATGGTTTTACTGTGTTTATTGTGTACCCACTATTAACTCAGGAAGAAGTTGGAAATATTTCAACCAAATGCGTTAGGTCGGTTACTCAGTTCACCCTCCATCAGTGCTGCGATTATGTGGTAGGCAACATACTTGTAGAATGTTATGAATATTAGCAACATGGGGCAAGGTGGTGTACTGTTTTAAGTGATCTTACTATATGTGAGCCTTGTTGTAACTGGGCTCAATTTTGTTTGATCTTATGATTGGTAAATTAAAAGTTATTCATTTTAACTACATTGTATGTATCTTACGAGTCACCTTCAGTACCTGGAAAGTTTCCTAATTCTCTCTTTACATGTTATGCATATCACTGGGATGCTGGTACCTATATACATATTGCACAAATTATTATTATTATTATAATACAGGATTTATATAGCACCAACAGTTTACGCAGTGCTTTACAAAATAGAGGGAGACAGCACAGTTACAATACAATGTCAATACAGGAGGATTAGGATGGCCCTGAGTGTGAGAGTTTACAAGCTAGTAGGACAACTTTAGGTCCATATATGCCATTTACTATCAAAATCTAATATCTGTGTGCTGAACACAGAACAAATGTACTCGTACTCACCCAAATGCTCTGATACCTTCCCCGATACCGGAACTTCCAGTCAAAGGGAGATTCCCTCTAACTGGCATTGCTGTGAGGGAGCGTGGATTCGCTTTCAGGCTTCCTTATTGGCTAAAAAGCTGGCTTCACGCTGCCTAGTGACACTGCGGGCAGCCTGGCTTCCTGACCAATCAGGAAGCCGGGTAGCAGGTCATGATCTGACGTCCGGCTTAATCAGGAAGCCAGGCTGCCCCGCAGTCAATAGAACACCAGCTTCCCAGGCAATCAAGAAGCCGGGCAATGGGTCATGACCCGCTGCCCGGCTTCCTATATACCCGGACTCACGGTACCTCGGGATACCAGTACCGGTAGTGATATTCGGTATCGGCGAGAAAATAAAAAATATCAGTACTCGATATAAAAACCGGTATCGGTGCATCTTTACTTAGTATGGGTTCTTATTCTGTATTTGTGGATGCTGCAAAGTAACATTTATTTTGTTCTGCATGTTGCATGTAATGTTCAAGATCTGTTCTTATTCTGTATGTAGGGACCCTGCACAGTCCCACTTCTCTTGTTCTGTATGGTGGGAATAAGTCTGAGAATCTGTTCCTACCTCCTGTATATCTACTTTGTGGCTGCAATGCTCCTTTATTAGTCATCATGTGCATTGTTACATGCTGTGAAAATGTTAGATAATATTGCAGATATGTGCATCCTATTATATAGAATACATTACAACTTTGGTAGGGGAAGGCTAGAGGACTTGTGTCTTTACAACTACCAAGTTTCTTTTGCTTCAGATTAACACTAAAAATGAACTCTTATTTGCTCCCTTTTTGGATTGTTAAATGTACTGTTGAGAGTGTTTGTTTTATTATATCTGTTTTATAAGTGCAAATACCTGTTGATCCTCCCAGAAATCTTGTAGTTAGCTGATTACATTCTACCTCTGCTGTACTCTTATCACAGCATTGTTTCCAGATCTCTCTGTGGAATACAGACCACTTCCTCCATGTTATCGAGATGAAGAGAGAGGTAGGTGCTCTAAAGTACAAATCAGAGTGACAATGCTGCTCCTTTATAGATACAGTACACTATGGGGTGTATTTTTAAATCGTTCACTGAGCAATACATTATGGTTACTAGATGGAGCCAAGAAGCATAGGAATTTTCTGTGCTTCTCAGCTTCATCCAGTGGCAGTAATGCGGTGCAAATGTAAAAGACAGATATTCACAGAGCGAACAGCTCCGTGAGCAGCACAAAACGCCTAAGTGAGCTGAGAGTAAATAGTTGATTATTCTGCAAAAAGATTTTTGTTTTCCATAATATTTTGTACTAACTTCATCACTTATGGAATATTACAGGGTTGGGTGACATGAAATGGTTCCTGGTTAAATGTAATTTTGGTTCTCCAATTTACTGTCAGACTAGCAAAAAAACTAAAATATTAAATCATGGCGCAGTGTTCCTCCCATTGGTGAGAAAGGTCCTTCTGATATTACCCTTACAAATCCATTAGGTGAAAGCACTGAAGAGAGATATTTCCTGTTCTTCACACATGATTGACTCACTCTTGAAGGGAATTAAATTGCCTTGTGTAATAAATCTTCCAAGCCATCTACTTGGATGACTGTAAATCATGTTGGAAAGAAGACTGTTGGGAAGAAAGACTGGAAATGACCACTTATACCCATTTTCAAAACCGTAATGGATATAATATTGAATTACTGTGTGTTATTAGCTAATTCTAGCATTTTTTCAGTTCAGTAAGGGCCCCTTTACACTATGTGCTGCATTAATGCACGTATGTTGATGCAATGCTCTCTCATACATTAAGGGGGTTTAAGGCAGCCCACCAATTTTGAATGGGCTGGCAGTACGTTGTAAGGCACAAAAAAATGAACCTGCACTTTTTTTAACATTTAGATCTGTGCGTTTTGGAGCACTGAAAGGCAGGTCCATTGTGGTATCTTGGGGATGTATATTGGGGTACCATTCAAAAATATGTGGTAACACAATGCAATGCACCATGGTTTTTAAGGTGCTATGCTGTAAAATGCGGGAAAATATTTTACTGCATTGCATCAGTGTGATTGGGCCCTAAATGTTTTATCATACAGATTGGAATGTGTAGTACCGCAATGCCATGTGTTCCATTGCAGTGCGACTTGGGTCGTGACTTAATGACTGAGGACGGTTATTTGCAGGTCATCTGAGTCCAGTTTATCTATGTGGATTCCACTTAATAGTGGATCTGTCAATTGATAACTTAGTGTTGTGGCCAGCCAAGTCTCACTCATAGCTTTATGATACTCCATTAAGAAGTTGGCCATAAAACAGGCCTGGCTAAACAGATCTCTGGTGTTCTGCTAATGAATTATATTGTTAACTATGTCAGTGGCAATTACGGTGTAATTGAATTTTTTGGGTTTCCTGAGTAGTTTTGGGGTGCCCAGACCTCATTATTGTCACACGTAATATATCGTAAAATGCATTTTAAATGTAAGCAAAGAATATACCTGAGGTTGACCTGGAATCAGCCAGTGGTTCTACCTGCTCAGCTGCCTTAGAACCTTGGATAGCTCCTTGCCTAATCTCCTGTGTAATCCTCAGTTAAATTTAGTTTCTGCTGAACTCTGAACTCCTTGCTTCCTCCCTTGAACTTCCTATTTAAGCCATGCCTCTGCACTTCCTGTTTGCCAGATTATTGTGCTCCTGCCAATATCTTGCTTCCCGCTCCTTCTGTGATACAATCCGCTCATACTGCTACCCGTGTACCGACCTTTGGCTGCAGATTCAACGACTACTCTCATCGTCTTCCGCTTCATATCTGATACCTTTGGCTACCGACGTCAGCTTGATCTCTGACTACGCTTCTGCCTGCTCCTATACTACTACTGTCTGCTTGTGTACCAAACTCAGGCCTGTTTGACTATGACTTTGCCTGCTGTTTCAGCTACTGGACTCCGATCCTGATCCAGATTGTGACAAAGCCTCTTGCAGTTTCTGTACAGCAAGGCTGGAGTGTGAGAGGAAGAAGCAGTACAAGCAGCCAGCTTAGTTCATGTTCTGGCAAAAAGCATGCTGGTGCTCCATCTGCCCTGACTTTCACAAGCACTTTTGATGTCCAGTGTTTGGATTGGAGGTGGCAAAGTCAAACTGGCTCTGATGTATCAGTGTGTCACGGGAGCCACGTACCTGAGGTGAGACCGAAGTAGTGGGGAGGCCTCCCTTGCACCTCGGGTCCTTGAAGTCTCTGGAGATGGAGACAGAGACTTGGTGGACACCGAGTGGTACGGGTGCCAGGGGTGCGGAGCACCGTGCAAGCCTTAGTCCGAGATCCGAGCCAAGGTCAAGTCCACTCTGGCAACGAAGTACACAAGGGTTAATCAGAAGAATGGTCGAGATCCAAGCCGGGGTCGGTTCCAATCTGGCAGCTGAGTACAAAAGGGGCAAAGAAGTAGAATGGTCAAGGTACAAATCCGAGGTCAATTCAAGAGTAGTCAAATAGGTTTCCAGGTCACAACAAGTTCAGACAGATCACACACTAGCACAGGAACAAGGGGGGACTGAAGATAATCCAGAAATTTGGCAGTGTCTGGGCTGGGCTTATATAGGGAAGTGATGATTGAAGTTTGAGGTTACTTCCTGTGCGCCTCCTGGGCATTTTCCCGCCTTTTTCCATCAGGTTGAGGTTACTTCCTGTGCGCCTCCTGGGCATTTTCCTGCCTTTTTCCATCAGGTTGAGGTCACTTCCTGTGCGCCTCCTGGGCATTTTCCTGCCTTTTTCCATCAGGTCTTCTGCGCATGCGCGGGTTGGCGCACTGACGCGTCTTTGGCGCATGCGCAGTTGGTGCGGATTTCCTCTTGCAGCAACGCTTCATTGGCGCATGCGTAGTAAGCCCTGGACTCTTACAGAGCCCGTCCGGGATGAAGCTCGCTGAAAGAACTGCCGGAGAAGATCTGGAGCATGGATATGCGAATCGGGCTCCCAGGAATTCTCTTCAGGGCCGTAACCCCTCCACTGTACCAGAAATTGGCGTCCGCGACCCCTTCTACGGCAGTCCAGGATGTCTGTAAGAGTCCAGAGCTTACTACGCATGCGCCAATGGGATGCCCAGGAGGCGCACAGGAAGTGACCTCAAACTTCAATCATCACTTCCCTATATAAGCCCAGCCCAGACACTGCCAAATTGTTGGATTATCTTCAGTCCCCCCTTGTTCTTGTGCTAGTGTGTGATCTGTCTGATCACACACCCCCCCAACAACTGCCACTGCTGCCAGCTATCCTGGGCTCCACACACCCCCGTGCGGGCCCTGGACCGATCCAATCACTGAAAGCAGAAGTGATGTGTATTGCATCACATCCAGTTTCAGCCAATCATTTCTCTGGCTAGTGTAGACGGAGAAGAAGCTGATGATACAGAACTGTGCCTTATCAGATTCCTTGAGGGTCTCTAGATGACCTTGGGATCTAATATGCTTGTTAGCCCCCAATAAGATAGCAATAAACTTCAGTAAAAAATTAAAAAAAAAAATTAAAGTCACATATGAAAAAAATTAAACACCAAAACATTTTTTAAAGTCCCCCACATACACACACACACACACACACACACACACACACAAGCAAACACGCATCGGGTGCACCTATATGCAACAACAAGCGATTGTGCCACACAAGTTACATATTACCATGAAGTTAGAGTGTGAGCAATAATTCTAGGACCATCAATCGTTAAAAACTAATGAGCTGTAAATGCTTTTAAAGCGTCGCCTATGGGCAGTTTTGGGTATCGCAGTTTTTTGCAATTCACAGGCGTATACAATTTTAAGTCTTGACATGTTTGGTATCTTTTTAACTGACATGACCCCATCTTTTATATTTTACCAAAAAAATGGGTAATAATAAATGTTTTACAACATAATGTAGGGGAAACAGGTTTTTTTCCCAAATTTTGGTTACTTTTTTTTTTTTATACAGTAAAAAAAAATAGAAACCCGGTCCACCAAACAAAGGCTCTAGCTGTCCCAAAAAAATGTATATAAAATTAATTTCAGTGCCTCAGCGCTGAAAACTGAAAAATGGCCTGGCCAGGAAGGAGGCTTAAGACCCCGGTCTTCAAGTGGTTAAAGTCCAACTCCCATTCTGTAAATCTATTAGGCCTACTTATGAACTTTCACAGGTTATTTGCTCCTGTATCACTGTATTTCTTTGTACGTCTGTACAAATACTCATTATGTCTCAGTGGAATAGGAATTGGAAAAAAATAAAGTTTTGGCTGGAATAACACTTTATACGCTTGCAGCAAAAAGAATAGAATTGGAAAAGCAAATTTAGGTAAATTGTCAGATTTTTAGTCCTTTGCTTAATTTTAATACTATAATAAGTTGATCATGCTGTATTATAGCCATAAAAAAAACAGTACAGGGAATAGTTTAAACCTACAATGGTCTGTAATGCCACCTAGTGTTCATAGGCTGCACATTTTCAGAGAATATTTAAGCTATATTTGACATCTTATACAGTGTAGGCTGGGGAATTCCAGGCGTATAAAAACCCCCAAGCAAGGCAAGGATATCACATGAATAGTTGCCACCAGTCAGAAAAACAACCCGTTCTCTGAATACTAAAACTATCTATGTTCAAGAAGGTATCTGAAATGATTAATGTTTCTTTGTACAGTGGAGAGGAGTTTGGACTGTTAAATAATATCTGTCAGAACAAAAAATACATTCTGAACAAGATACTTTATTTTACAAAACATTTATAGAAAAAAACAACACAGATATTGTTTTTCAAATATATAACTTTTTTTTAATTAAAAAAATTATGTTGATTAATTTAATCCTGAAAATTATGCATTTTTTGCAATTAGCTATGTACAGTCTATGGCATAGCAAATGCAGCCCCTTGCTGAGTTATCATATTCACTTATTTGTTTTTGGGGTGGGTGAGCGGAAGAGGGGAGTGAATGGAGAGATACGAGGGGAGAGGTTTGGAGTGGGAGGGGGGAGTTTGGTTCCTTATTGGAACAATTTAAGAGACAGATAGGGCCTGACAATATTCAGGAGAAAAGTCTACTCCATCCAGTAGAGCCACATTGTTTGATGCTGATCCTCCCCATCGTGGTCTTTTATAGTATTAATTTGTTGGATTTGAGATATAACAATGATTGGAGAATTAGGTGATTTCCATCGCAGAGGTATACAGGGATACAGGCCCTTGCCGTGTTAATCAGAATAATGAGTGGAGTTTGCTTCTATCTCTTTCTCAGTATTGGGGTCAGATGAGGAGAAGGACTGCAGAGCTATTGTGCAAGTCGACGTCAGTGAGTTTGAATATGATTGAAACTATTTCCTCCCATAATGGTTTGAGAACCGGGCATTCCCAGAAAAATAAAGACAGAGGGTGTCATTGTGTTGGTGGCATCGTCAGCAGAGCAGGGAGCATTCCAGGTAACATTAATGGGGGACAGATACCCTGTACTATCTGGAAACAAGTATAAATTCACTTTCCGGGATTCTTCTGGATACAGAGATTTTATGAGCGAAATATAAAATGTGTTCTTTTGGTTTGGAGGAAAGAGTGGTAATTCTACCACTTCTGAATGTATGCAGAAAAAAACCCATCTGAGGCATGAAGGCATAATTTTTCAAAAGGAGGCTGGTCCCTGAGTTGGCTGGTAAGAAAGTACTGAATTTGCAGGTCTCCCCACAGTGGAAAGGAGGGAGAAGGTTGTCATCTTTTAAAAACTGAAAGTTTATAATCCTGCTGCCCCCTGAAAGTTTATAATGGTGCTGACTACTGGAGGTTAATAACGGGACTGGCTGCTAGAAGTCTATAAAAGGGCTGGTGCTGACTGCCAGAGATTTATAATGGTTCTGACTGCTGAAGATTTTTATGGTGCTTACTGCGTGAGATTTATAGGGGTGCTGATTGCTGAACGTTTATAAGGGTGCTAAGTAAATGGATCTGTAGGGCATAAAAGCATATCCAGTGGTGGCGTGGCCTGACGCCGGAGAAGATGGCCGCACAGTAGAGAGGCTCTGCGGCTCTAATTGCTAATCCAGCGACATTCCCAGTGATTGAGCGCCGTTACCCGACCTCCTCAGGCAGCGCAGAACCCGCACACTACTTTAGCCTAGATGGGGAGAAAAACGAAGAAGCGCAGTCCCCACAAACTGACCGACTTCTTCACAGTAGCCTGAGCTCCGGCCAGGCAAGATGGCGCCGGTGTTACACAAGGCTCCCCACTCGGATCGGCCTCGCACCACAAGGGACACGCTGCGTCTCCTGAACGCATGATCGGCGGGACCCAGGGGAATAAACCGCCCAGCAGCTCCTCGTCTACTGATGACAGCCCACAGCATTATCGTCAGAAGCGGCCTACACAGAAATCCTCTACATCCCAGGTAACTCTCCCTCTGGATGACACTAGGGAACTCCATTACCCTATTGACAACTTTCCAACCACTAACACCCCTATAGTGGACACGGTTCTGAAGGATATGCTGGTGTCACGCAGTTCCCTACATAATGATATGGTGTCTATCATGCAGCAGATGAGGGGAGAGATTCATGAGCTGGGGGACAGGGTGAACCACGTTGAAATTAAGATGGGAGAGTATGCAGAAGCCCACAATGAACTGGTGGATGCCTGTGCTGAGACATCTGCTGAGTTTCGCACATGGCCCTGAAATTGGCAGACCTGGAAGATAGGGCTCGACGGAACAATATAAAGTTCAGAGGGGTCCCTGAAAATGTACCTCCGGCCCAATTGCGGGACTTTGTGCAATGGCTGATCAAAGATCTACTGCCCTCTCTGGCAGAATAAGAGACCATAGTCGACCAGGCCCACCGGCTGCCGAAGCCTGCCCATCTACCTGACTTAGTACCCAGAGATGTGATAGCCCGCATCCACTGCTATCATGTAAAGGAACAGCTGATGTACCTTTTCTTGCTCTACTGCTCCTCTGCCTGACCCCTAATGCTCGCTCTCCTTCTATGGAGACCTGTCACAAGCTACCATTGCTGCCCGGAAGCGGTTGGTGCCCATCACAAAAGCTTTGCGGGACCGCAAAGTTCCCTACAGATGGGGATACCCCTCCAAATTGCTGATCATCAGAAATGGAAAATCGTTTACTATCCCCGATGTCGACTCCGGAATGCTTCTACTGAAAAAATGGGAGATCCCTATTGATGAAACTATCTGTGACGCGGCTGAGGATGGCTGATGGCGTCTATGGGATCCGGATTTGTGTTGCTTCTTCTGCCTGGGGGTCGGATGCGAGTGCTTGCCCAAGCTTATGCTCGCCACCCCGAAGCCCTGGCTGGACCGCCGCATCGGTACCTGCCTCTCTAACCCCCGGTTGGAAATATGCAGCTGAAGGCTGCTACCTTGAGAACCGCTTGTCGATGCTCACTGTTTTTTATTTTTTTACCTGAATGGGTAATGTTGCCTTGTTTTTTTATTTTTTGGTTACTGGTTCCTTTTTTTTTCTTTTTCTTTTCTGCTTTTCCTTTCTTATCTTACCTCCAGGATGGACAACACAGGATCTGACTACTTTGATTGGAATCTGAGAAGTGGGGAGCTTATCTTGCTCCTGGGATGGACCTCTCCCTTTTTTGGGGGATATGACCTCAAACTGAATAGACCAGCTTGGGACCCATGTGAACAATGGCACACTTGGGATGAGTATTAAGATCCTCTCTTTGAACGTTAAAGGGCTGAACAACCCGTTTAAAATGACTCGATTATAGACCCTAATGGCAGATTTATTGTCTTAGTGTGTGAGCTGAAATCGGTCTGCTATACCTTGGTAAACCTGTATACACCTAATGTTAACCAACATTCATTCCTCAAATCGCTATTAACTAAAAATCGATCTGTTCAGAGAGGTCGCTTGCTTCTATGTGGAGATTTCAATTTGATCGCTGATCCAGCTCTAGATGTATCTAATATTGCTCACCCGCGTAGGCCATCTATCAGTAAGCTACTTCTGAAAGAAGGGCTGTATGATGTCTGGCGATGCACTCACCCGACAGATCAGGATTATACCTTTTTCTCCCCCCCTTACAAATCATTCTTGAGAATTTACTTCTTTCTTACAGATCAATGGCTCTTACAAAATGCTACAGAGGTCACTATCCACAATATTACGTGGTCGGACCTCGCACCCATCACTATGACGGTGGGTCCCACCCCTGCTCTCCTACCTAGACCTCTGTGGCGGAACAACATATCCATACTCTCCAACCCCGCTCACTCGAAGCAAGTGGCCTCTCAATTGAAAGATTACTTTGAACGCAATATGTCTCCTGACTTGCAACCGTTTACTTTATGGTGTGCACATAAAGCCTTTGTGAGGGGTTTGCCGATACAGCGTGCCTCGAGGGATAGGAAGCAGAGACTGCAGAGATACCTGACCCTCTTACAATGGGAAAAGCTCCACAAATCTATCCCCTCCTCAGCCACCCTTCAGGATCTTACTAAGGCCAGGCAGGACCTTAGGCTCCTTCTTATTGCCAATCATGAGTTTCATATGTCCCGCCTTAAAGCCACCTACTACCAGCAAGGAAATAGAGCTAGTAAGCTATAGGCAGCCCAACTTAAACGGAAACAACAACAGATAAGAATACCTGTACTATATCATATATA
>NW_017306901.1:592951-595888 GCF_000935625.1 Nanorana parkeri | reverse complement strand
ATATATATCCTATATACCTGTACTATGTAATGCCCCGTTGCAAAATCCTAAAGACATAGCGGATGCCTTTGGCTCATATTATACTATCCTTTACAACCTACATGGGGATTTGCTGTTGAATCAACCATCCTCCTCATCTATAGCAAACTTTTTGGATTCAGTTAAACTACCTGGGTTGAACCCTGAGGAGCAAGCGTTGTTGAAAGCCCCCTTTACGGCCAGTGAAGTACAGAAAGTCATTAGAGCTCCACCCTCAGGGAAATCTCCTGGAGAGGATGGTTTCTCGGGAGAATATTATAAAGCCTTTCAAACTATTTTAACTCCTCATCTACTTCATATCTTTGAATCTGCTGCAGTCTCTGGCTCCTTCCCTCCAGGCATGTTAAGGGCAGTGATAGTGGCTATACCAAAGCCGGGAAAGGCGCTGACGTCACCACAACATTTCAGACCGATATCTTTAATTAATACTGATAGCAAGGATCTTGGCATAAATCTTAATAACAGACTGCTACACCTGCTACCCTCTGTCATTCACCCGGATCAAACGGGCTTTATGAAGGGTAGGCAAGCTACGGATGCAACCAGAAGGATGCTGAACCTTATTAGGCATGCGGAAACCTGTCTAAGCCTTCCCTATTCCTGGCCTTGGATGCGGAGAAGGCGTTCGACCGCATCCATTGGCAATATATGGAAATGACCTTGCAGAAATTTGGATTAGGGGGGAGGTCTTTAGCTGCAATTATGGCATTATATCAAAAACCATCTGCCCGAGTGTATATATCTGGTATGCTATCCGCTCCTTTCACCATTTCAAATGGGACAAGGCAGGGGTGCCCGCTATACCCGTCAATATTTGCCATGATGATGGAGCCCTTGGCCGCCACGATCAGAGACAGCCCTTTGATATGGGGGTCTTCATCTAGGCAACCCACACTATACCCACTGTTCGCCGATGATATCATTCTAGCATTAACCAACCCAGAACAGTCCCTGACTGCGATGTCTAACATACTTACTCTATTTGGGAACTTTTCTTACTACAAAGTCAATGTGGATAAATCTTATATCTTAAATGTGAGTGTGCAGGCGGGACTCCAGAGGCGGTTGCAGGCATTGTTCCCATTCAAATGGTCCCCGGACACTATTACCTACCTGGGTATAAAATTAACCTCGCCTCTGTCCTCCCTTTATAAATACAACTACGAACCCTTACTAGCTTCCCTCAAAACCATGCTGAACGATATGGGGAAATTTGAACTATCTTGAGTGGGCAGAATTGCAGCGTTCAAAATGACAATTCATTGGTGACTATTAACAAGTGAATATCAGAAAATCTGCTCTACCAGCAATTTGGTCAAGTGGAGGTGAAGATCATCTACACCTGGCAGATATCTGCATGTGTAGTGAACTAGTGAAGGTGTCCTTTGAATGCCACACTAATTGGCTCAGAGAATGTGCACAAGGTTCGCCCAGTCAGCAAGTAAGCAGCAACCAATGGGTTACAATTTTTTTTTTTAAATAAAGTACTGGCGGGAATTATGGGAAAATTTCCCATACCCATTGACCTAATAATGGTATATTATACCTTAGATCATCAATGCTGCCATTGGACCTGTATGTGATGCAAATTATTGCTTTTCCAGTTTGCTAAGTGAATTGATTCCCTGATATTCACTTGCTACAAATTGGCCTGACCTAGGTTGAATCCCAGTTCAGTGAATTCGGTAGGGTTATTTTTGCTGCTCACTGCATCATTTTATACTTCAGGATGGCCTGCTGTAGTTCTGGAAAGGTAGCTTGCTAGCTATTTCATCTGGTACATCCGCTTGTTAGTATGCAAAAAAGCAAATAATGTAGATACAACTCACATATATTATGAAGACATGTTGCTGCTTGGTAGACCACTGGAATTGGGAAGATGTTTGAGCTGAACAATTTCACTTTTCTAAGAAATCTAAAAAAATGATTTATGTATTTGTTTACTCAACTACAACTTGTAGCTGTACAGGCTATTTAAAGTTTGGCAACCCCAAAGCTCTGGCAGAGAATACAGTGATAAACACCAGTTACACTAAAAGACATGTAGCATAAAATATGTAGAAGACATCATTTGACACTGACCGTTCTGCTGAATACTGCAAATCCTGTTGTGGGGGCTAATGGGTTAAAGATGTTGTAGCTGGCAAAAATTCAGTGTAATAAAACTATTTAGGACTTGTTGTTCAGCTTAATATCATGTACAACATAACAATATACAGTGCATGGGTCAGGAGTATAATGCACAACACAGTGTATACAGTATATTGCAGAAGTCAGGACTATAATGTACAACAACGTGTATACAGTGCAGGAGTTAGAAGTATAATGTACAGTACTGTGAATGTGGTGCAGGGGTCAGGAGTATAATGTACAACATAGCTTATACAGTGCAGGAGTCAGGACTATAAGGTACATCATAGTATATACAGTGCACGGTTCATAAGTATAATGTACAACACTGTAAATACAGTGCAGGTGTCAGGAATATAGTGTACAAAATAGTGAATGCATTGGAGAGGTCAGGACTATAATGTACAACATAGTAAATGCTGTGCTGGGGTCAGGACTATGTAAAGTACAGCACTGTGTATAGAGTGCAGTGGTAAGTAACACTGTGCCCTTATCTCTCTCTCTCTCTCTCTCTCTCTCTCTCTCTCTCTCACTTACTTACTGACTGAAGTGTGACCTAGTGCCAAGTTGAACAGGTAACAGTTTATTTTCTTGATCAATTTCCAGTCTGCACAAATATAAAACCAATTAAATGCACCTATTTATGTCTGTGAGAGGAGGGAGGACCAAGGGAGGAGACAGGGAGGAGCCTCCCTGTCCCTCACTTGCTCGTCACTGGTGAGGCATCGATATCGATGTCCTCAGTGGGTTTTTTTTTCTTTTTTTTTT
>NW_017306901.1:589551-592302 GCF_000935625.1 Nanorana parkeri | reverse complement strand
TACTGATCATTGGTTAGTAACACTTTGCCTTTTTTTCTCTCTCTCTCTCTCTCTCTCTCTCTCTCTCTCTCTCTCTCTCACTTACTTACTGACTGAAGTGTGACCTAGTGCCAAGTTGAACAGGTAACAGTTTATTTTCTTGATCAATTTCCAGTCTGCACAAATATAAAACCAATTAAATGCACCTATTTATGTCTGTGAGAGGAGGGAGGACCAAGGGAGGAGACAGGGAGGAGCCTCCCTGTCCCTCACTTGCTCGTCACTGGTGAGGCATCGATATCGATGTCCTCAGTGGGTTTTTTTTTCTTTTTTTTTTGATTGGACAGCTTGGACCAATGGCGCTTTGAAACGCGCATTTGTCGCGCGTTTCTTTTACCACAAATCGCGGTAAAAATGCATGTCACGAAACGCGCGGCAAACGCGCATATTCCGTACGCCCAGGTGTGAACCCAGCCTTAGACTTGAAGCTGACAGCTTTTTCCTCCATAATACTAAGTGAGGCTCTGCCTCCCCTGACCGCATGTCCCTGAATACCATATGTTGTCGTGGGCAGCTTTTCTAAAAATCGTGCATGCACTATTTTTGTGTCTTGGTGCATTAGGCAGCAATGGATGGCCTGTCTTTATACAATGCAATTAATACCCGTTTATGCACCGTGCAGATATAAATGGGCTCTAAATAAATTTGTCTTGATATCAGTCCCCTGTACTCTGACTGGCAGAGGAAGGACCAGTGCTCAATCAGGCTTTGTTGCAGGACATGTGCTGACAGTGGGCATAACTGACAGGAGGAGAGTGCACCAGGACAAACAGTTCGCACAAATCCAGTATAACTCAATTGTGTATTTAGCTGCTTGCCTGGAGTTCAGTTCTAATTTGTCATTTTTACAATAGTGTAGCTTTAAATGAGAGCTCTGAGGAACATTCATATACACCCTTTTTCCCTTTGCAACATAAAATGCAAGACACAAAACAGAAACAGATGTCAAATGACTATTATTTGGGTAATGAGATTGATTTGGTTGCAATACAGCCAGCTTGGTGTTTTTATACCTTTAATTGCTGCAAGTGTTAAAAGTTCACTGCATTGCATAAAAGTCAAATGTGATACATTAAAAATGAAATATAAAAAGTTATAAATAAGTGTGCCCTGTTGTTGTTTTTTAACATTTGTTTTTTCTGAAATGCAACTTTACACAGACCTTTACATTAAATAATAAAACCATGGGATTAAAAAAATCCCATTATAGAGGTTACCTGTGTTTTTCTGAACCAATAGGGCCCTGTTCACACCACAGTGCAGGTGTGGTGGGCAGTGTACTGTGAACAAAATGCACACATGCTGCATTTTCTGAAGCAGGTTGGACCACACTGCAGGTCACTGAACCTTGTGAAGTTGCACCTTGAAATGGCAAGGAGAAGGTGACATCGTCAAGGTGTGGGTGGGACTGAGGACTGTGATGTGAGAGGGGACTCTAATGTGAATGGGGGAATAAGGACTCTGATGTGAAGGGGGGCTAAGGATATAAAAAGGGGAATCTTATGTGAAAGAGGGCTCTGAAGTGAAAAGGGAAGACTCTGATCTGAAGGGGGGCTTCTGATGTGCAGGGGGGACTCTGATGTGAAAGAGGGACTATGATGTGAAGGGGGGGCTCCCTTCTGGTGTAATGGGGTACTCCTGATGTGAAGGGAGGGCTCTGATGTGAAAGTGGGTTATAAGGTTATAAACTAGATTTAAAATGGGTGTTAGGGGTCTTATTCATACTTAAACCAAATGAAGATGATCTAATACTGTGCATGTAGGCACAACAATCTTTTGGGGGCTTTTTTTCTGCAAGTAAATGTTGAATTCTAGATTTTAAAATGGCTGCTGAGGGTCCTGTTCAAAATGGGACCTAGTACAAGTGATTTAAGACTGCGCTAGATTATTTTTGGTAAATTTTTTCCTGCAAATAAATGATACATTTCGAAATAGGGCATAGTACAAGTGAATAAATACTACGTACTACATGTTTTAGGGGAGAAAAACACTGTGTTGATTTTTTTATTTCAAAATAGCTGGTGTCGGTCCTGTTGACAAAGTGGTGCAGTCAGTGTTTACAGACAGTGCACCTACTCACTAACATATTTTGAGGTCTTTTTTCGGTGAATTGTTTATTGAATGGGGCCTAGAACAAGTGATTCAATACTGTGCATATAGGCACTGTGACGACATGGTGATCAGTTTATAAGTTAAATGTGTATTGGTGTTGAGTTGTGTTTGAGTGCGTTATGCTGTGTGACCTGGTTATGGAAAGAGTATCAGCACCATCCCTCGTTATCTCCCATTGTTCTCTGAGGGAGCTCAGAACAATGACATTTCCTCGTCACCAGCTTCAGACGTGGGGGACCTTATAGATCTGAATGCAGAGGAACCGCTGCCCCATCCACTCCCAGCTGAAGGGCTGGCAACAGGGTTCCAGGAAGAGGAGGCAGACAGTCTCCCTCCCCAGCAACAAATTGGGATACAGGGAGAGAAGGGGATCGTCCTCCCTCCCCTGAAACAGTTTGGAATCCATTTAGAGGAGGAAGCCGTCCTCCCACCCCAACAGCAAGCCAGAACTGAGGATGTGGATTCCCCAGCAGAAGTGCTGACACCCGGGCAGAGCACCATTGGCCTATGTCCCGCACTGTTGCCTGTTCCAACCTCCATGGGAGAGCAGGAAGCCGGCCTCTCTACCAGCTCGTGGCTTTGGTGTCCAGAAGATTCTGG
>NW_017306901.1:579208-588072 GCF_000935625.1 Nanorana parkeri | reverse complement strand
GAAGAGCTGGCAACAGGGCAGAGTGCTTCTACCCTCTGCCCCGCACCCATAGCCCCCCTGAAGCTCCTGGGAGAGATGGCGGCAAACCCCATCTCCTCGTCACCAGCTTCAGACGTGGGGGACCTTATTGATCTGAATGCAGAGGAACCGCTGCCCCATCCACTCCCAGCTGAAGGGCTGGCAACAGGGTTCCAGGAAGAGGAGGCAGACAGTCTCCCTCCCCAGCAACAAATTGGGATACAGGGAGAGAAGGGGATCGTCCTCCCTCCCCTGAAACAGTTTGGAATCCATTTAGAGGAGGAAGCCGTCCTCCCACCCCAACAGCAAGCCAGAACTGAGGATGTGGATTCCCCAGCAGAAGTGCTGACACCCGGGCAGAGCACCATTGGCCTATGTCCCGCACTGTTGCCTGTTCCAACCTCCATGGGAGAACAGGAAGCTGGCCTCTCTACCAGCTCGTGGCTTTGGTGTCCAGAAGATTCTGGCTTTATCTCTCGCCAGAGGCACCATGTTTGTCAGAAGGGCACAGACAACATCTCTCTCCAGCAACCAATTGGAATCCAGGGAGAGAAGGGGATCGTCCTCACTCCCCAGCAGCAGTTTGGAATCCAGGGAGAAGAGGGGATCGTCCTCCCGCCCCAACAGCAAGCCAGAACGGGTCCGTCACAGGCACAATAATATTTTGGGTGTTTTTTTCAGCCAAACAATTACACTCTGTGTAATATGGTTGGTGGGGGTCCTTTTCAAAATGGTGCCTAGTACGAGGATTTTTATAGTGCACAAATAGACACTAAAACAGTGTGGTGGCTTTTTTCAGTGAAATATATACACTGTAATATTGAGTTTTATATTAAAAGGTGGCTGGTGTCTGGCCTGTTAAAAAAGCAGCCTAGTTAAATTAAATACTGTGCATGTAGGGGATTTTTCACTGAAATAAATAGAGTTAACTGTTCATTTTGGATATAAAGTAGGCTGGTGTCTATTCTATTAAAATAAGGCCTAGTAAAATCACCTAAACACTGTGGATGGAGTCAGTTTACATTATCATTTTTATTACGTACTAAAATTCTCCCTGGTCCCTCTTTCTCAAACTGTGGTTTACAGACACTATTAATAGAGTCTGAATCAAGTCTATACAATATTCTTGTATGCTTTCTTTGACACTCAAAAAAAAATGCACACTATACTACTGCAAATAACTTTCTAAGCCTCTGAACTCATTATTTATAAAACAAAAATGTTTCTATACCTTTTTTGTCACATGAAGTCATTTTATCAGCATGGCAGCCAGAGATATGGCATTATCAGGAGAAGAGGCCAATATCAGCAGTCAGGGAACTGGCATTTTCAGAATGTGAGGTCAATACTGGCAGTCTACCAGGCCAAGAATTGCACTCCAAAGAACAGGGGCTATCTGAGAGAAATCCTGTAAGTGGAGGAGCCAAGCATATGTTGTGGATAATAATATAGGTAGAGCATGACCTATAAAGTGTTATGAAGACATAGTAATTGTATTTTATTTTTAAAATAATAAAAAATGGACCATTGATAAGTGGTGTCCTTTTAGGATGGTTATATAGGGGGACGGCTATATCTTACTATTCTTGAACACGTTTATTTGGAGTACCGTAACCCAGAGTGATTGTTATCCTACTGTGATAGTTATGCACAATGTGGTATTTTTCTACTTTGATTTTCTCCTTATCTTATCTCAGCATGTTTCAGACTTCTATCCAGATGAGTGATTTTGTTCAATGCTTCATACCGATAATATGTAGGCTAATGTTAATGTATTAATATACAGAATCTTATGCTACGTATTGGCTTTGACTGGGTGGGTGTTAGATTTCTTTGGTGGCACCTCACCACACAGCACCACCTTCCCGAAATCCTCGGTCTCGAGACACAACAAACTCGGATGATCTAAAGGTCACGACATCACCAGGAGGCTGCGTGTGTGCCATCCATCTCATCACACATGAGTGCCCATCTCTCATTCCCACCTACCTTCACCTGATCCACTGCCATTCCCTGATCCATCCACCCCCACAGAGTCTGTGCCAGTCAGTTGCGCTCCTTCCCTCCCTCCCTTTCCGTTCGTTAGATTTCTTGAACCCTTTACGTTATGACACCAACTATATCAGACATCCCAGCTCTCCCAGGCGTTCTGCGATTCTCCCGCTGTAAGATAGCGGCTTGCTGATGCCCGGGAGAGAAACATTTTATCCCAGAAAGGTTTACTCTGCTCTATCTAGAGGAGTAAACCTTTCCGGGATCCCCTGCTATCTGTTTTGTTTTAAAATTTTATTTTGACAGCGGGGCTTCTGGCCGTTTTGAGAGTAAAAAAAACCCCCCAAAAAAACAGACAACATGGGCATGAATAGCTAGGCTGCTATTGGCCATTTTAATTTGCAATAGCCTATAGCAGGCTGGTTATTGCACTCGCCCACTGCTGCTGTCAATCAGCAGAGGTGGATCTTAAGTTCTCTTTTCAGGTTCTCCTCTACTGATTGAGAGCAGCAGTGGGCGGGTGAAATAGGTAGCCTGCTATTGCAATTTGAAATAGCCAGTAGCGGCCTAGCTATTCATTCCCCTGCTATCTGTTGTTTTTTTTCTGAGGGCAGCTGCTGTCAGAATACAAAAAACCCTAGCAGATAGCAGGGGGAAGCATTAGCTCCTCTGCGATCTGCCATCATTTCACACAGGTGCCCTCTCCCCATCCCCCCCTACAGATGAGGGGAATAAGGGTGAGAGGGCATCTATCTGAAATTATTTTTTTCATGTTAGCATGTCTGCTCTATGAATATATCAGCTCACCCTTTGGGAACCTTAAGGGTAAATTTATAAAGGATGGGGCATACTGCTTTTTTCTTGTTTTAAAGCACCACACATTTAAGTCCTTTCCTTCAATCACAGAGTTCTCTCTGCAACTTTAAAGGGTACTTCCAGTTTCTCACCAAGTGTGAAAAAATTAAATTACTCCCACAAATCCGTGCCCTCTCCCCTTCCCCACTGGTCTTACCTTTACCTTTCTTAGCAAGAAGCACTTCTCATTTAGGTGACCAAGCTAACCAATGAGTGCTCGCCCTTTGAGAGTGTTATTCAAAATTCCAAGTGCTGGGCTTGCTGTTCAGACTACTCCTACACAAGCTGAAACCTGTGTGAACTAGGCTTTAAAATAATGTCTATTAGCTACATGGGTATTTTGATTTTAACTCTTTCATAAGTTCTATGTCCGTGGCAGCAAGAAGCAAACAAACTCCTGGCTGCTACAGCAGCTGGCAGTGTGTTTACACTCCCTCAGCCGACTGTCAGCTTTCAGGTAAATCACAAAGATGATAGTAAAAAACAAAACAAATGGGGGTGATTCAGGCCATTTGAATTCAGCTTTGGATGGTCTACACCTTTAATTATTTAGGCCCTCGAAAATAAAACTTATTAGTTTTATTGTTTGCTGTATAATGGCTGGTAAGGACTTTAAAAGATCAGTCTAGTAAAGACAAATTGCAGCTTATTTTGTCATTTTCATCCACCTTGCTTTTGAGCCAGTGCTAAAGACAACAGAGGTCGCCCCTGAGAGTGGAGGAAAAAATATACTGGACTTATTGTGAACATTATTGTTGTCAGAAAACAGCTAAATATTAGAGCAAGCTAAATTGGTTTATAATTCTCAACTTGTGTTTTCTGCAGTGCAAAAATCTAATATTGCATATGTAGTACAAAGCTCTTGCAGGTGATATATGCTAAGCTCGATTAGCAGAAGGGCCAGCTTTAAGAGAGAGGGGACCGCTTTATTCCATCCAGACAAAATGTAAAGAACGGGGTCTCCAGATTTCCATAAACTGCATTAAATTTGTAATGGAAGAGGAAACAGATATTGTCTAAATACAAGCAGCATGTGTTATCTTACTTGAATCTTGGTGTGCTCTGTATTTCTTCCAGATCTGTACATTAATCCAGCGTGGCCCTTTGCCTCTGTGCAAGAGCTTCCTGTAATAAAGACTTGTCCCAACTGCTTTCTCACCTTGTGCAGGTTGACTAGTCTTGTATCCACCCTCCTTATGTAATTTTCCACAGGCAGCCTGTAGCACAGTGATGATGTCACTACTACTTTACCAAGGGAAGATCTTGGGTTGCAACAGCATTTGGTGCACAAAAAGTGGATTTATATCCTTTGTGGATATTGGGGGAATATATTTCAATGATCTTTTTTGTGCCCGGAGTTCAGTTTTAACAGAAACTTGTACTGACAAAAATATGTTTGTATGTTATAGGTGACCTGTCCTTCTGTAAATGATAGTTGCCTGGGTGTCACACTGATTGTCTTCAATACTTATTAAAACATTGACCTGGAACAAGCATAAAAATCAGTTCTGACTTCATTTGCTGCATATGTTTCTGGTTTGTAAATCAAAGTATTGAATCTAGAGGCAGTTAGCCAAAAAGCTCGGTAATGGCAGCTTCCATATTTTTCTCCGTCCAGGTTTCCTTTAAATTAGTTTTGTAGGCCTTTATCTGTGTATGTACTAAATTGTTTAAACAAAGCTGTGAAGAAATGGTATTATATAAATCCCTGTCAACCTGTGACTACACTCTGCTATGGCACATTCTGCAAATTACAGTGTCATCTTATGGACAGTATGGTATGACATGACTGGTACACAGTCGCAGTATTGGAATCCAGCACCCGATTGAGCAAGCATTAACTTTTGCTACAGTTTTTAGAAAAGGGGATATAGCTTTGGCTCAGTTGTAGATGGCTGGTCATACCAATAAATTCCATTTTTTCCCCAGGATGTTTACCTAGTTACCGTTCCTCTTGATTCTGTTTTGTGAAGTCTTTCTCTTCCAGTCTACATGGAATGTGTTGTAGTAGGTTAAAAAATATTGTTTCCCTGAAATAAATGATACATGGAAAGACAACTTGGGTTTCCTCATTCTTACGAATGCATGGGTCTCCATTACAAGATATATGTGGTTATTAGCTTGCAATCGATACAGTCGTTTCGTCAGTTTTCACCAAGCAGTCATTTAATGTCAATGCCCCCTTAAACCTATGCTAGGTGTGATAAAAGCAAACTGTGATAGCCGCGGTAGATCATCAGTTTATTAGAAGACCTGCTGACTCGTACAAGAGTCATGAAGATAATGGACTTCACTGTACTCCATCTAGAGATGTTAGACAATAAAACCAGAAGGGACACTGCTGTTAAATCTTTTATCATCACCAATACCGTAGTGCTAATATTTAGAAAGTAGTATGCTGTTTTTAAGTTTGCGGACTCAATCATTCCATGTATTGCCCTCATCTGAGCAGGCATTCAAGTGCTGAAGAAATATTACAAAAAGGCCGGTGGAAGCTTCTACATGAGATCAAACAAACCACTCCTTTGTACAGTAATTGATATATATCTATTAATCATACACATACCGGGGACCTTATTTAGTGTTCTTGAAATGTGTTCCCAAAGGAAGTCCGATTGCCACCCACAGCAGTGTTAGGAGGGTTCCAAGCCCCATAAAGGCATTTGTGGGATTTGTAAAAACAAAATAAAGGACATGGAGTATAGACAACACTAGGGCCTTATGGTTGTATGCCTGTTAATGTAGAGTAAGAAAATGATTTCTATTAGTGGCCCCCAAGCATAATAAGACTACATGAAAAGTGCCAGTGAATTAGCTGCTGCTAAACCAACATACCTTCTTTCTTCTAAAATGTTGTTATAAGTGATGGATATATAGCAGAGGTGCAACAACCCCAATTATTCATTAGCATCTAAGCAGGAAAAGACAACAATGCATTCCACATTTATAAGGCCCACGATAAGTAGAAAGGTTCTTGTTGCACTCCTAACCGAAGATCCCATGTAATGGGAAGGGTGCTCGTAATGAGAGCGGATGGCACCGTTGTATGCATAAGATAAATGTGAAAGATACCAGCACACCGAAGATCCTTCTGGAATCACCAAATGCTCATTTTATTGAGCAAGTTATCAGAATGAATACAAGCACTTTTGGGACCTTGCAAGGTCCCTTCATCAGGCTTCATCATCCATTCTGACAACTTGTTCAATAAAATTAGCATTTGGCGATTCCAAAAGGATCTTCGGTGTGCTGGTGACATCTTTCACATTTATAAGGCCCAGGACTCCAATTAATTTATATACAAATTACAGGAGCCAGCAACAGGGGATTTCTATTTAATGTACTGTCGGGAAGCATCTACAGGTTTTGGCTCACAGGCAACATCATGTACGGTCCCAAAACATGTAGTTACTTCCTGACAATACTCTTAACCTAAAGTGGTAGGTGAAGTGATGTTCAAATCAAACATCCAGTAAGATGGGAAGAAAAAAATGTATACAAAAAAGTTTCACAACACTCAATGCCTGAAGTGAAAACAGGATTACTTGACGTTGCCTCACTTTACACTCTGGCCTATTGCATTGAAACTCCCATTTGAGTAAAGGGATAGTTACCTATGGAACCCCTCTGATTGAACCCAGTGAAGCTCCGCTCATGATCTCCTCTCTTCAGTTGTCACTTTGGCTGGATTTTAGTGGATGGTTCATTGAATTACAAGGTTGCAAAATGGAGATAAAACTTGACAGGCACGTTCCAAAAATAAAATGATTAGTGCTGTATAGAAATTGTAGAACTGTAAAATAAATATATTCACCAAACTCATAATGGAATGGTTTTGAAAATCTACACCTGATTTTGTTAAAATAGTCCAACCATTTCTAAATCAGAGGTCTCCCTGGTATTATTGCCAGCTATGGATTTCTTGGACTTCACAAGCACATCAATCGCAACAGTGATACCTACAGGGTGTAAAGTTGGGGCTACACTGGAGATTTGAATCTCTTGCTACTAAGAGATTTAACTATTTTTCTATTTTAGAACTACACAGCAAATGTTATCCTGCTCCTAAAATTGATAGGGAGTTAATTGCTTGGTGCAGCTAATGATCGCTACTTTAATGGAACACAAGACACCTAATGGAGCAGGTCGCACAAACAGGATGCAGTAGTATATTATAGCAATCAATCACACACAAATGGATTGTGTAATCATACAAGACTGATTGCTACTACATGCTAACCTGCTTCATAAGATGCCACGTGTTCCATGTATGTACTGATCATTTGCTACACCTATCAATAACTCACTAGCAATTTTAGTAGTAGGATGTAGCTCTAACCTATTCAAGCGACTGCTAGCAAATAGTCTGGCCATACATTGGTTGAATTGTGGCCGCTTCCTGCTGAATTGCCCAAAATTCAAGCGGTGGGTGGCCTTGTCTGCACTACCACCCAACTCAACTAAAGTACTTTTTTCAAAACGACTTTTGGCGAAGAAGCCAATCAGATGCTGTCACTGTTCCAGTAATTAGCAGCCATAGATCCCACCAGAATACAATATCGGACAGGGAAGATTCCTTCATCCATGCGGTTTACAATGTATGGGGGAATCAACTGATTTCAGTGGGCAGAACAAAAGAAATCTAAAAGGTGTATGGCTAGCTTTGGTTGCAAGAGTTGAGTGTTCCTGTTCATTGATAACATGAGGACATGGTATGCTTACTATAACTACAACTATGAATGAACAGGAGGTGATGTAGATCACTTCTCATTCATTCATAATTGAGCATATAGTCACCATACCATATCCTCAATGATGTACAAACACTCAGTGATCACTGATCTTTGAGTGTTTGTACCCTCTCTGATACGCTGTCACAGGAGGCTGGGCGGTGTAGGGAGGAGAGCCCAGCTCCTGTGAAAGCGTGGCCTGTCTCCGCCCACACACCGCTCTGCTGGACTGTGATAGGAGGCTGAACAGTGTGGGAGGAGACGCCGGCCGCTCACAGCGCTCTCGTTCCGCAGCGCTCGGCCGGATATCACAGTTTCTCCCCTCCCTGCTGGGACACAGAGCAGCGCCCAGGGAGGAGGAAAGAAAGCAGGGATGCGCCGATGTATCGGCAGAAAAATGGCACTTTTGGCATTATGCCAAAAGTGCCATTTTCGGCCGATATATTGGTGCATCCCTAATTTAAATTGCCAGTGTGGCCCAAGCACAAAGGTTGAACCCAAAGTCTATTTTAACTGTGCTTCAATGTCTGTTTAATGTTCATTTTGATGAAGCTTCCTTCATATAGGACTTAAAATTAGTATGCCTCTTAGGCTGGATGTACACTAGAAAAGTATTTCTATTTCATGTGATGCTCAGGGTGGTCACATTGCAATTTAGACAGTGTAAAAGGTAACAAATATGTGCTAAAAGCCTTTGGTGTCTGTAACAGAGGTTTTCATGTATTCTTCCAGACCTCTGGCTTATCTGTACAGCAATATGTATGCCGGACTATCTGCATTTAAACTTATGGACCCAATGATGATAGTGAGAACTGGCATATGTCACAGGTGTGGTCGCATGATGAAAACTCTGCTTGGATATGCTTAGCATTACTGCAGAAAGTCAACATATAGCAAGGATAAAACTGACAAACAACTGGTTGTTTCAAATTCTCATTGTTTTGTATCTTTGTTTTTAAAAGTGCAATGCTAAATACTCCACGTACAGTCCAAACCTTTATAGAACAGATACAAAAAGATAGTTTTCCTGATGTTATAAAAAGTCTTTTTCATTATTAAGAAATACAACTCGATTCCCCCCATGACTTCAGTGGAAGGCCCGGCTCTTCCTTCTGCAGTCACATGTCCACTGAACCCGCTACAAAGTCCTGCGCTGCCAAAGAGGCCTGCAATGTCTTACATTGCTCTGACAGCTCAGGACTCATTAATCTAGTGGAAGTTAAAAAAAAAAAAAAAAAAAAAAAATAACAGGCTGCGCAAAAAGATGGC
>NW_017306901.1:539449-578687 GCF_000935625.1 Nanorana parkeri | reverse complement strand
AAAAAAAAAAAAAAAGAGAAAGTTACAGGCTGCGTACAAACATAGCAAGGAGTGACTTGAATAAAGAGAAGGACGGTGTGCATGTTTGAGATGGTCAATTCTCTACCGGTGTAGGATGTGGAATAGGTTGGCTCACTATAACTTGTACTACATAGTCCTTGGGAATCTTCAACTCCTCCAGTCTCATTTTGTCTGTCAGTGGCCGCCCCGAGAAGAACCATCGCTGACTGGCTGGTTCAACCCCTTCAACAGTGTGGAGGCGCCGCTTCATGTGATATACAGTGTCCGTGCTGCGCACCAATAGCCTAAGGTCCTTTCCTGTGGAGAGGCGTAGTCGCAGCTGGCATTCATGTCCAGAATTTGGAGGTGGCTCCGGTATGTCCAAAGTTTCTGTATCGCTCTTCTCCTCAATCATATTAATGGGAGGGGCAAGGCAGTAAACAGGTAGCTGGTAGCGGTTTCCCAGTTCATCATAGCACTCAGTAAGGGCACCTTGGAAGAGAAGGGATAGATATACATTTGTTAGAATAATTATACCATAATACACAGTAAAACATCATATAGAAACTATACAACAGAAGGTTCTACTAAGCTATAGGACAGGACTTGAAAATCTTCCCAATTTAAAGTGGACCTTCACCCTAAAATGATAAGTTATTCCCTCTCCCCCTCTACTACTTAAAAACATTTGTTTCCTTTCTTTTTTTAATCTGGCTCTAGTCCACCTTTGCCATTCTCGCCTAGGTGGGAATGGAGTCTCCTGCAGCCTCCTGGGATATCCACCACATATATCTGAGGATACTGCAGGAGTAGGGACACAGACCAGCCAGTGGGCAGAGCTGCGCATGTCTTTGGGAGGCATACTGCCTGTACCTGGAAGCATCAGCCAGCTCTTTTATTAGTAAGAAGCACCAATATAGCTGTGCGGGATCTGGTCTGTGTCCAAAATCCAATCCAAAATATTTTGATCACAAGAATATTCTCTCAAATTCATGGTTATGGCCTTGGTGTGGTTTAGCCCTCTTTTTCTTATATGTGGATCACACAGTGAAAAAAAGCTGGTGACCTCTAATCCTACACTCAAACTTTGCTTTGCAGAAACACAGTTGTTGTCATACCATGTTTTACCTGCAGGTGGCGCAGGAGATCATAGCATCCTATTCTGGATGAGCTAGTTGACAGTTCTTCTGCACGTTACTCAGCTGGCCCTCATTAAAAAATAGGATTTTTGTACTCACCGTATGAGGCAACAGATACAGTGGAGGAAAAGGCGTAAATTAGACCGTAATGACCCCAAGGGGCCACCACGGCCTCCGCCCAGGGATCCAGGGCCCGGGCCACAAACCCGTCCACCTTGCGGTTGAACGGAGACGCCAGAAGATCCTCCTCCGGCGTCCCCCAGCAACGACAGAGCTGCTGAAAAAACCTCGGGTGCAGAGACCACTCCCCCGGATCCACCGACTGTCGACTGAGGTAATCGGCCTGCCAATTGTCCACTCCTGGGATGTAGACCGCCGAGAGAGCCAGAACTCGATGTTCCGCCCAGGACAGAATCCCGAACACCTCTCGACCCGCGGCCACACTTTTTGTGCCGCCCCGGTGGTTGACGTACGCCACCGCAGTGGCGGTGTCCGACTGGGCCCGAACCGCCAGACCCTGGCCGACCAATGAGGGAGAGAGAGGCTTTCTCCTCCGCAAGACCCTGATGTAACATGCTAGCCCACTCCGAGTCTGAGAGACCATGGCCGAAGCCAAGGCCGGACGCATGAGAGCGCCCGAGAGAGTACAATCTTGCTAGAAGAAAATCCAGTCAAACGGAAGAAAGGAAAAAAATTCCTCAGAGAGAAATTTTTTTAGCTCCTTACTCCTGACGCTAGGCAAAAAACTGGAGACTTGTCAGCAGGTGGGGGGTTTGGCCACCGGCAGGGGCCGCCCCTAGGCTGTAATTGGTCTTTAGTTTTGTGCCTAGCGTCCTTCTCCTGCAGGTGGCGATATTACCCTACCATTCAGGATCTACGATCTGTTGCCTGTGTCCTTCAATGAACGGGAGAGAAATGTAAGAGTATTTTTTGTATTAGTGTCAGCTGGCACTCCCTCATGCCGCCTGAGCACAACACTGCGATATGCAAGCACCGAGTTTGCGGTTATCGTGCACCCTCTGTGCATGTCCACTGACCTCATTCTACATAACGGTAATTAGTCATCATAATGATTCTGGTAATCACATCCCCTGGGCTTTGTAACGCAACACCTAAGATAGGAAAACCCTTAACATAAAAAGAAAACAGATATTATCAGCCTGGAGCTTAATCCCAAGATGGTAGAACACTAACTTTACACAATGCTATGTATACGTGATCTAGAAAACATACCAAACAGATTTTATAGATCACATATATAATAGTGCGGATACAAAGCTCATATTTAACATGAACCTGTCCATTCACATGTGTTTGGTGAGGGTGTTTACATTTTTAAGACCCAAGTGCTTTACTTCTTGCACATATCGAGTGCTGGTGACTTCTATTATGGACTGTCAGCCATCCAGGCCCAATGTTCATTTCAGTAGGTTAGAGCCCCTGCTAATGCCCCCATACAGACCCCCCCCCCCCTTCTGCATTGTGGGGAATCTCCCCACAATGGACACAGTGGCAATAAAACCAATTTTTTTTTAGTAGGGTGGGGAAGGCTAGAACCCCAGTTAACGTATTATTGTCGTCTGTGCCCTATAAGCGATTTCTCACTGCAACAGTGACATTTTTCCTACAACAATAAAATAGGGGAAATCTGCTCAAAGGGAACACTTAAAAAAATAATCTTACAGGAGTTCTAATGTTCCTACTCTATCTTTAGAGAGCATCTTTTACCAAAATGTTTTTGAATAAAGTTCGTTAACCACTTTGTGTTTTCCATGCATGTTTAGGTGCACTTTATGTAGGACTAATTACCCTTTAACAGGAGTTTATTTGCCCAATGGACTTCCACAGTGTTATCGACCATTTGGTAACATAACCAGATGTGTGACCAATAGCTTGTTGTTCCCATTTCACCACGTATGGGTGTGAGCTATGACTTATTACTGGATTTGAATGTAATGGAAAAATTCTATATTCTTTCTTCCAAGATAACCAAGGGAGGGGTAAGCCCAGTTGAATTGAAGTAAAACAACTAAATCTCATGGTCTGGAAACACTTAAGGCTATAAAGCTGTTATTATAGATAAGCCTGCTAGTATCCATTTGTCTTGACTAACAGCATGATGGTGGATGACACTAACACATTTAACAGCAATGGATACATTTTACAACGCCATGCTTCTAAGCAAGTCTGTTATACAAAGTGCTCACTGGACTTTGACGTAAGGGAATTTTTCCTCTGCTAAGAAATAGGAATTCCCACTTCCATTAATATTGATAGCTGTTTAAATCAGGACTGCAAAGTCTTTTGGCATTTAATAATAAATGAACTCTGGGCAAACAAAACCTTTCATTTAAATATATTTCTTATTAGCTGCAAAGGATATAAATACAATATGCCAAATGTCTTTTGAAACACAGATGTTACCTTGTAAAAGTATTCAAATAATCGTGGCATCAATGGGCTGCACACAAATCTGTGCAAAATGCAGAGCTATGGGAGGGACCCAGCATGTCCACCCATTACAGGCTACTTGCAGAAAACTACAAGAGGGGGCAGAGAAAAGACCAGTCACCCTGCACAAAGAGAAAACAGCAACAAACCAGTACACTAGTGGGTCAATTTAAAAAACAATTGCAGAGCCATTCGCCATGCGAATCTGTCTATGTTCGTTCTGTGTGAATCGGTGCAAAAATTTATGTTCTTAGTATGTTTTCTTTTCCGGTTAAAAGTAACATTTGGAAAATACCATGTTATAGACACTAGAGAAAATACTTATTTCTTTGCTTCTCAGGCTCTGACAACTGTTTATAAATTGAGCCTCAGGTGTCCGAGGAGCACCACAAGCAGAGCCCAGTGCCTGGTATTGAACTACAGGCAGGCCCCCCTAATCTTCAGTCCAACAGGGTCTCGGTACAGCCTCTAAGATGGTGCCAAGAGTTCGCCAATCTGGATAACTGCATAAAGAGTGAAGATCAGCAGTCTTGATTGGAAAATAAAATATCTGGTTATCAAAAGAACAAAAAAGGCTAGAAAAACGGTTACATTTTTCTCTGTAGATAAAAAGAGGTCTATCCTCCTTGGACACTAGCAAAGAATGTAAGAACGATGGGACTGACTTGCTAATGTCTTTTTTGTTTGCCAGTGTCCACTTCTTCCAATTGTTCCCCTGTCCCTTAATCAATGAGAAAGTAAAATGGTTTATTCTTGCCAGATAATTCCTTCTGCATTTTAAATAACCTAAGGTGCGCTCGTGTGAATGTAGCCATACCTTTGCAAGTATAAAGTTTCTTCTTTCTGTCCGTCTCACTCAATTACAAATTGTAACCTTAATACCACATTGCTACATTCCTATCCTCCTAGGTAAACAAATACCTTGATATAATGTAACACTGTTCAGGGGTGCCCACTATTTTTCGTCTGGAGATCTACTTTTCAAATGACGAGCTCATTGAGATCTACCAACGAAAAAAACACCTGCATTCAGGGGCGTGGCGGTGCATTGAGGTCAATGGCACCGCCGCCAGGCTTTGCAGGCAGGCCCCTCGCCGACAGTGCGATCACCTGCATTAGTGCCTGTGTTCCAGTCCAGTGCGATCCGCAAAAATGCTGCGAGTGGGGGGATGGAGCCGCTGTGACAGAACTAAGGACGAGCAGTGAGGGGAGAGAGAGGCGCCGGCTGTCAGATTCTGGCCGAGCGTCTCTCTCCTCACTGCTCTGCATTAGTTCTGTGACAGCGGCTCCGCCCTCCCCCGCCGCCGGTTCCTTCACTTCTTCTCGGAACCCCGCTGGGGAGAGCAGCGGGGGTCCAGAGAAGCGGCGGGAGGAGAGGACATGGCGATCTACCAGTGATCGCTACGCGATCACTGGTAGATCGCGATAGACCTTGTGGGCACCCCTGATCTAGATTACCCGTCCAGCTGATATTACTGTCCAATTCAGATTTCATTCTTTTCATCTCAGTTAGGTAACATCTGTAACCGCAAGCTATGGTTAACACCGAGCTTTCTTTTATATACAAAAATGGCCTATTTTTATTTCTGTCTGCTGTTTGTGGTTACTATAGACCATTAACTAGTTTCAACATGTATTATCTGAAGTTAACTAGGGATGTTCAGATACCAAATACATATACAGACTTTTCCAGCTCCAGACTAGACTAGTTATTTGTAAGGAGCACACGGAGCTCCTGGGAGTTGTACATCTCTGTTTTAATGTATGATTTTGTTTGTATAAATATATATATAAGGGAGGCACCGATACCAGTTTTGCAAGTACAAGTACTGATACATTTGTGTTTATTGTCATGTGACAGTTTTTCTAAAACAATACAGACTAATGATTTCAGGACAGTGGTGGAGTGCCAGAGCCAGGTCCCAGCTGCAACTTCTGCAACCCTGGTAGTTCTCATGAAAACCGTTTTCACTTGTTTGCAGATGCATTCTTGTATCATTAAAGCTGTGTCTTCTTATCTTATTTAATAGTAACCACCTGTATGACCGTTCTATGACCTATAGTAGCATTTATTCATTTATATACATGTGCATGATTTGTATTGGTTTATGCTCCGCCATCTTAGTTTTGTATATACAGTTGTGCTCATAAGTTTACATACCGTGGCAGAATTTATGATTTCCTGGCCAATTTTCATAGAATATGAACGATAACACGAAAACCTTTCTGTCACTCATGGGTAGTGTTTGGCTGAAGCAATTTGTTATCAATCAACTGTGTTTACTCTTTTCCAATCATAATGACAACAGAAACTACCCAAATGACCCTGATCAAAAGTTTACATACCCCAGTTCTTAATACGGTGTTTTGCCCCCTTTAACATCAATGACAGCTTGAAGTCTTATTTGTGGTATGTGTGGATGAGGCTCTTTATCTTCTCAGATGGTAAAGCTGCCCATTCTTCCTGCCAAAAAGCCTCCAGGTCCTGTAAATTCTTGGGCTGTCTTGCATGAACTGCACGTTTGAGATCTCCCCAGAGTGTCTCAATGATATTGAGGTCAGGAGACTGAGATGGCCACTCCAGAACCTTCACTTTATTCTGCTGTAGCCAATGACAGGTCGACATGGCCTTGTGTTTAGGATCATTGTCATGTTGGAATTTCCAAGTACTTCCCATGCGCAGCTTCTGGGCTGGTGCATGCAATTTTGCTCTAGTATCTTTTGATAACATACTGCATTCATCGTGCTATCAATTCTGACCAACTTTCCTGTGCCTTTTGTAGCTCACACATCCCCAAAACATCAGTGATCCACCTCCGTGTGTCACAGTAGGAATGGTGTACTTTTCGTCATAGGCCTTGTTGACTCCTCTCCAAATGTAGCGTTTATGGTTGTGGCCGAAAAGCTCAATTTTGGTCTCATCACTCCAAATCACTTTGTGCCAGAAGGTTTGAGGCTTGTCTCTGTGCTGTTTGGTGTATTGTAAGCGGGATACTTTGTGGCATTTGCATAGTAAGGGCTTTCTTCTGGCGACTCGACCATGCAGCCCATCTTTCTTCAAGTGCCTCCTTATTGTGCATCTTGCAACAGCCATACCACATGTTTTCAGAGTGTCCTGTATTTCACTTGAAGTTATTTGTGGGTTTTTCTTTGCATCCCAAACAATTTTCCTGGCAGTTGTGGCTGACAGTTTAGTTGGTCAGAACCCCTCATGTTCCACTTCTTGATTAGAGTTTGAACCCTGCTGATTGGTATTCTCAATTCCTTGGATATCTTTTTATATCCCTTTCCTGTTCTATACAGTTCAACGACCTTTTCCTGCAGGTCATTTGACAATTCTTTTGCTTGCCCCATGACTCAGAATCCAGGCACGTCAGTGCAGCACTGGATGAAGGATGCAAGGGTCTGTCAGGAGGCCAGAAACTCATTGGCCTTTTATACACACACACTGATTACATGCAAACAGATCACAGGTGAGGATGGTTCCTTTTAATAGCCATTCACACCCCTTTGTGTCAACCTGTGTGCATGTTATCAGGCCAAAATCACCAGGGTATGTAAACAGGGTCATTTGGGTAGTTTCAGTTGTCATTATGATTGGAAAAGAGTAAACACAGTTGATTGATAATAAATGGCGTCAGCCAAACCATACACATGAGTGACAGAAATGTTTTCGTGTTATCATTCATATTCTCTGAAAAATGGCCAGGAAATCATAAATTCTGCCAGTGTATGTAAACTTGCGTGCACAAGTGTATATATATTCCTTGTTTTACAATAAACCTTTGAATATAGAGTGAATGCACAACTTGGTGCGACTCTTTATTCCCAAGTACTTGTCTGAAGCTGACAGCACGATCAAATCCCAGAAAATCTTAAGTCCTGGTTCACACCTGGGCATTTCACAGCGCGTTCCTACATGTGAAAATGATTGCCTATGGGCATGGTTCCCACCTGGGCGTGTACAGGTGGGAGCTTCTTTGGGGCGTATTTTCCGCGCGTATCCATTGGGATACAGCCGGATAGCCCTCATAAACGCGCGTTTGTTGTGAGTTTCTTTTACCGCGGTGCAAACGCGCATATTCCGTACCCCCAGGTGTGAACCCAGCCTAAAGAGAAAGTCCTACCAGGAGACTGAGGGTTCAAGTCAGCTCAGTGTAACTTTCCTGAGGAAACCTAACACATCCCTCCCCTCTCGTTTTGGTCAGTTAGAAAGAAAGCGAGTGGAAATCTTAAATGACACGGCTGAAAGTAGTCCTAATCTACACTTATATCAAACTTCTAAAAGAAAAAATTGGCCGGATTTCTCCGTTTTAATGTGTTTAGTGTAAATCGAAAACCACCACGGGACAGAGGTTGTCCAATACATAAGGCCACACCTGAAAGGTTCAATGTATTTAGGTTTTGAGTCAAACTCCTGAAATAAAAGACAAAAAGGTAAGTACTCAAGATTAAAGTTACTCATTGAAAGACTACATCCTTTAACTATAGAGTTATAAAATCTGCGCTTGGTGGGTTATATTAAATACTATTACAAAACTGCTGTGCTATGGACACTAAGGTCAAGAATGGTTGAAATGATGAGTGTGCAGCGCTAAGGGTCAATACTAATAAAAGTGATGATAATCATCACTTTTATTAGTATGTTAGTATTGACCCTTAGCGTTGCACACTCATCATTTCATACATCCTTTTACTACTTGTGCACTTTCCACCAGCCTACCTTCTTAGTGATTGCTGTTTTTAGGGACCCTGACTGATAAGTGCTTAAACTGCAGTGTGAATAGATGTTACTTTACGCATTTAGCTGTAATAAAACCTACAATAAACTACATATGGAATGAGAAACTGCAAAGAGAAGACACTGTAGATGAGGGAATAATGAAAAATCTGTTAACTGGTAATCTGCAAACCGTTTCTCATGGTATAAACATGCTAGGTTTGAATCTGATAATTTAATAATTATGTATAATATATAACAGCTGGCTTTTGATGTGTGTTTCTAGCATAAATAATGCACAAGAATAAGGCACAAGAATAAATCAGAGACAAAAAAATGGCCTGCCTTTTTTTATGGACCAAACCAAGCAATAGCTACAAGTCTAACATAGTTTTAAAGTGACGCTGAATTAAGGAGTTAAATCTTAATGCATTCAAGTACATTAACTATTAACAGAATTGTATCTCTTTTGTATCACTCAGCTGTAAATACTCAAAATCATCTCTAAATTGGTGCCGACGCTGCTCTTCATTCTGGAGGGTGGCTACTTTTGTTCTCCGTAGTCCCTGTGATGGATTACAATCTCATGTTTAGTTTACCAATTTGTATTGAGATTGTAGTCTATCACAGGAGTGAGCTTGGAGCAGTTAGTGATACACAAATAAGGTCCAGTTTTGTTAATAGTTATGGTACTTGAATGTATTTTTAAGATTTAAGTCCTGAGTTTAAGATCACTTTAACAGGGAAAGTTTGAGGTATTTTCATAAAAGACGGCGACATAACAAGAGTTATTATTCCAGTGTTTACATTAAAGTATTTTATTGCACTAAATGTAGAGATTTGTAGATCAGCCACTTAAGGCAAGCTAGATTAGCCAATACAATCACCTCCTTGCTTATAGTGACTAAAGCGTTATCTGTCCACCATCCAACTTCACTTTGTTGAAGAAACAATCTCTCTGAAAGAACTCCAGCATCCCACACACTGCTAGCTGTGTCACAAATCTAGTCCCTCGCTGCATGCTTGGACTGGCTCCTACTTTATTACTGTATCTTTCAATGATGTAGGGGTTGGCAGATCCCTCACAGAGTGCAGCAGTACATCACAGAGTGCAGCAGGGAATACCAGAAGTTTTGAATATCAAAAATCTATCAGATAGATTGTCTCTTCAACACAGGGGAGTTTGCTGGCGCGGGCAGTAGCATAGGTAAGTGCTAATTGTTTGCTTTGCAGGGATTGGTTATTTTTAGATTTTAGTGACAAAATCACTTCAACAACTTTTGAGATTGAAGATATCTGGCACACAGGGAGTACAATGTTTCAATGATTTAGCTGAACCGTGAAAAGGAGCAGTACAGTCGATATGTGTAGCACTGCAAAGTGTCCATGTTTTTCATGAGCAAATATGACTGTCCCATATACATTTATGATTACAAATTGTATACATATGTTCACAAAACATCAACATAATAAAAACATAGTGTCAAGCTGATCTTACATGACAATATTAATAATTTATAAGATTTTGCATTTTCTTTAAGATACATACAAGGTCTACTAACTGAATATTCAGAAACAGTGGGATAAAAACCTTACCCCAAGCCTAACTCTCAATACTAAATCTCTGGTGAAAGGTATAAATACGATCAAAGTGAAAATGCTATACACATAAAAGGAGAGTTTCAGGTTTATATTTAAAGGAGAACTATGAAGTGAGTGAAAATCACTCATCCTCATAGTTCGAGGCAACGTGTGACAATTAATTTGTCACACGTCGGCTCAATAGATTGGGAAGTGAGCGAACACATACCGTCGTTCGCTCACTTCTCGATCCTTTCCCTGCAGGGATTCCCCCCTCCTCCAGCGCTGACTGGAGGAACGGATGGAGGAGGGGGCAGGTTCAGCTGGCTCTGCCTCTAAATAGGCAGAGCCAGCTTTCATTCAAGCAGCTGGGTGGATCCAGACAGTAATGTCAGGATCCGTCCCGGCTGTCTTAGTATATCGCGAGCTGTAGCTCGCGATATACTGAGCTTTGGGTCAGGGGAGGACGCTAAACAAAATAAAAAGAAGGGCGCCTACCCTAGTGCAGATTATTTTTTATTTTAAAAAGACACAAATATAGAGTGCAAGGGTACTCACAATGGTAGGTCAAACAAAGGCATGTATAGGTGGTTAAGGATACAGCAGTTTTCAATGGTTAGGTCAAACAAAGGCATGTATAGGTGGTTGAGGATACAGCAGTTTCAGGACTGCAATCAGTCTGTGTGCCACTAGATTGTGGCGTTGTTGACGTGTTTCCGGGGTCACGCCCCCTTCTTCAGAACGGGAGGGGAGGACGCTAGGATATGTCCTCGCGTGACCCTTAAGAGAACTATGGGGAAAAACACTTACACCATAGTTCTCTTTTTAATTAAATTTGACATTCAAATCACATTCAGCTCGATAACTATATTATTGGAGACTAAAAACTTGCCATAATGTTAGATGATCTTTTTATGGTCAGATCGAATGTTTATATTTCTCGTTTTTGAATATTTTGTTTTCTGCACACATTTACAAAATGCATTACAATATAATGTTAACAAACATACACAAGGAAGGCCCATTATGCGAGAATGGATCAATCCCATGGGAACACCCCTGACTTTGTCAGCTAGTTATGGAGATGAGCTCCAAAAGGACAGGTGCTCAGCCAGAACCAGATGACAACTGCAAGTGTCATAATGAGATGTATGTACTGGGAATGTATTTATCACCTGCTTACACCAATTGTGAAAACATTATGTGAAACAAACTGCAGTACTACCCGTGTGCCCTGGCTTATAAAATGAAGATGGGTTTCCTGGGGTTAAAGTTTTATAAAAGGTATAAAGCCTGCTTTGATTACTTTTAAAAATGGTTATACCTTTTCAAAAAAATATTGAACATGAAAAAATGACGTGTTGATGTTAGAAACCCTAACGCAGACCCTGCCATCAGAACTGGCTGCTCCATATAACCTACGGCCACTTCAGGGGTGCAGAAACCTCCTCACATTAGGTAAGGTAACACCTCCAAAAGTGATTAGCTAAACAGTAACGTCTGTCCACCAATACACCTATAAATTGAGTAGCATGAAAAATGAACATAGCAATTTGTACAGAACCTGTTCTCAACAAGGTGAATGCTTTAAAAAGTGCATCTTTAACACTAAACCTCCCACATTAAAACTTAAAGTAAACCTCCTAATCCCTGAGCCTAACAAAGTCTCTACACAAATCCCCAACATTAAACTAAGCCCTTGTTCTGTATACACACCTTTTCCTGCACCAGGAACAGCTGCACTGAATCCTCTGAGCTCTACATGAAAGATACAGATGCCGCATTGTAATTTATCCGCCCTTTTTAATCATTCCTCCCTATTTTTTGTATGCCCTTTCTATGGTACCATTTTTAACATGTTAAATAAACTATTTAAATAAATACATTTTCACTCGTAGGCTTATTCATAGAGGTGATGAATAAGCCTACGGGTGAAACATGTGAGAGGTTGTAGCTGGCTGGGGGTGTGCAGTGAGAGGTTGTAGCTGGCTGGTATTTGTTGCTTTATACACTTTTATTCACTGTTATACTAGATTTGCTGTGAATTTCAATAAAGTCCTAAGTATTGGAATTCTCTGGATTGTGCGGTCTGTTCATATACTAATAAAATATGCCGCTAGATTTCCTAAAAATACCTTTGCTAGTGAATATTCATGCTGACACTTCACCTGACATGATCCCACCTATCCAATGCGACATAAGGCAGCAAAAGGTTCAAAAAACACTTTAACAACACACTTCTCCACTATTTCATAAAGATTAAGATACAGGTACAATGAAAAAAAAAAATATCAGGAGAACTTTGAAGATGATTTTTGGGAAGGGAACTACCAGCAAGTTCAATTAAAACCTGAAAAAAATTAGTCAGGATTGTGAATACTTGTAGCTCGTTTCCTTCATAAAGAGTCTTGAAAATGTTTTTATTATTGATATTTACACAGCGCCGACAATTTACACAGTGCTTAACACTCACTGACATTTACTTAGGGTGCCCACACACCTTACGATAATCGCGGGAAATCCCGCGATCGTACGATTATCGTAAGGTGTGTGGAAGATGTGCGACAGTAGTAGAGGTCGCGCGGCTTCCACACACCTTACGAACTTGTTTGAATACCTGCCGAGCATCGTACGATGTTCGGCGGGTGTGTAGTATGTTTGTAAGATAAAAGCCGGACGGGCCGGTGTGTGCAAGCGCACACTGCCCGTTCAGCATTGCGGTCATCAGAAGCCCAGCATTACACAGCTATGAGGTGAGTGGAAATCACTCATCTCATAGTTCTCCTTTAAGGAGTCCATATCTCACATACAAAGCTGATTTAGACAGGAGCCAATTACCTACCAGGATGTCTTTGGAGTGTGGGAGGATTACCTGGAGGAAACCGATGCAAGCACAGAGAGAGCAAAATATTTGGATATTTGTAATAGCTGTGCATACTGCGTGTTTTGGCAAAAACAAATCGGCTAGGGGGAGAAGCGGCACTGCAGAAAAATAAACTTGCTTACAGAAATGAAAATATCTATTAATATAACTGTACACTTAACAGGAAACACGTATTACAATTAAAGTGGTGTTATAACCACAAGGCTGGCATTGATGCTTCAGAGGTGTGAATTATAGTGAGCATCTTCAGGTTTATACAAGTCAGATGTATAAGCCTGCATTCACACCTAGGTATCAGCATTTATCGCTTAGCGTGCTTTGCACATTTTTAAATGCGTTAGACACATGCATATGAAGACGTGCGTCTTGGCCGGCAGATTGAAAGACATTACAGTCAATGGGCAAACGCATGTAAAGATGCACAGAAAAGAGCAAAATGCTTATTGTGAGTTTTCCAGACATTTCTATTGAAATCTATGGGGCTAAACATGCTGCAAACTGCCCCAAAGAAGCTCAGGAAATTTTTCCAGCAAAAAGGCATTTTGCAGCCTGCTACAAAATGCTCAGGTATGAACGGGGGCCATTGAAATGAATGAGAATTCATGTGCTGAGCATTTTGTGGTGTGTGTCTGTGTGCAACAAAACGCGTGTGAATGGGGGCTTACCAACAATCTGTGATTCCAACAAATAACATAACATATTAGCTGATGAAAGTGTATGATGAATTTACATTATTTTATGACCACTAAAGCTTAACTTTTACTGCCACTGATGTAAGTATTACAGGATATAAACCAATTTTTTTTGCAGACATGAATGTGCATTGAATAAAACCACCCGTTATTGTCTATAAGTCAGAGAATATGAGGTTCCCCCCCAACTTGTGTCGTGGGCTCACCTGTGTCGTGTCGGTGCCCGGGACATTCATAGCTGCATTGATCATGGTGATCAGAGGGTATCCGAGAAACTTCTGTCTCTCGTTCTTTCTGCAATGAACACACAGGAGCTTAAGGTCAGGTTCACACCTGGGCATCGTGACCATGCGGCTATTGTGCACGAAAACACGCGGATGTCCTGCGGAGTCACGGAGTCTCACACCACGGCTGAGCACACTCAATGGGGCTGTGCAGCAACCACTATGTGCAAGCGCACATGATCGCCTGGTCCCAGGATGCGCGCCCCAGGATCGCCCAAGTCTGCACCTGACCTAAACTCTGAGCACTTCTGGGTTCGGAGCTATGAGAGCCCGGTGATAGTTGTGCCAATATCATGCTACATAAAAGAACTGCAACTAGTATCATTTTATTTTGTAGATGCTCAGTATTCAGATAGTCTGAGGATACAAAACATATCAGTGCTGAGACTTGTCTTCTCCAAGGTAAGAAATTACTGAAGTTGCCTTGATAATGTGCAACATGAAAATGTTTTTACAGAAAGAATACGTTATACAAGTTAACAAATTAATTTGGCTGTATGTAAAGAGGCACCTATGGAGCATTGCCATCTGGGCTCTCTGCAGGGAGATATTAGAAATTCACAGGCAGCTTCGCATACTTAAGATTCCAAGAGTACATACTCTGCTGGAAGGTGAATCACTTAAAGCAGATCTTTACTCTCAAAAATCTAATTCTACCAATGCATCCCTCTTTGTATGATGATAAATAAATAACACAGACATGTCAGGTGTAGAATGCTGTGATTCTGAAATACTTACACTTGGAGAATTCACTTCCTGCTTTAAAGGGCAAAATTACCTAAATTTGGCAAAGCAATTCACACCGAGATTGCCTTGTCATCAGCAGAGCATTGCTGGGAAATCTCATGTGTATTCTCACGAGATCTCAGGGAAAGGCATTTTCCTCCCCTGAGATGATGTGTCTAGTCACATGTGCCAGAAATCCAGGAAGTAACAGGAGAGCTAGTAATCTGCTATTTGTAAACATGGCCGCTGTCGGGAGACTGGGGAAGAAAAGAGAAATACGGTTTGCAAAGAATACAAAGCCGGCAATTATCTAGAAGTATGTGTTTGTAGATTGTCATTGCTAAACCTTTCTAAAAAGGTGTGTTTGTTGTTATTTCAAAGATATGGGAAAGGTCTGCTGTAAGCAAGCCTTTCTAAATACTTTAGGGGCCAATACATATTTTTTCAACATATGGTTTAAGGTTTTCTTCATACCTTTGGGTTGTGGTTATGTGTGTGTTACCACAATGCATGCTACTACAGTATGCACTTGCAAGTGTGTTGCAGTGTCATTCATTCTGAAGGCCACCCAATGCACTAAGGCAACAGACCTGAGTTGTAGCACACCCACAATGTAATATCGTGCATTGCTCTGTGTTGCAAAAAAAAAGTCTAGTTTTAGGTGCGCCGTGGAGCATTAGCAGCCTATTCCAATTATATGCGTTTCCTTAACACAATGCACTATGATAGCATGTGTATGGTGACAGGGAGTCTTTAGAGAAAAATATATTTTTCCAACCTTTAAGTTGTGACACACCATAATAAAATTTGGAATGCTTATGACATAAAGAAGAATATGGGGTGTGTCCCACCTCATTCAGGTCTATTTATAGCACAACAACAGTAAGAAATAAACTTCAAAGGGCATAAACCTTGCCACCAGCTGCCATACAACTATTATGCTATAAAGCTGAACTTGGGCAGATCTTTTTTTTAATCACTTTTTAAACCTCAGTTTCTAACTTTAGCAGATATGCGCTTTGTTTTGCAGTCAAAGCATCAGCCACTGCTTAATCTTTAATGAAATGCAGAATTTCCGCGTAGCCAATGTCCTGTATATAAAGACCAGTGGCTGCAGTGCCCGCTTCTTCTCTGGCCACTGGTCATGTAACTTTCCCATTATAGTTTAATTTTGAAAGAGGTAGCACCATTACATTGCCACTCACTGTAGTTAAGAGGACCCAGGAATCTCAGACCCCCGGTCTGTTCCACCCACTCTGACTATCTAGTTAGGTAGACAAGCCAAGAGACCTAGTCTGTCACACTCAACATTGCATCATAGCTTGGTAGACCGGTCAGGAGACTTCTGGTCTGTCATGCCTGCCCACTCCTGCTGGAATGTATACCAGCACACATGCACACCCATTCAATACTACAATTCCCATTGCATAATGGTAGTCTGAAATAGGGGTATGAACACTTAAGAGGAAGTGATGTAGGAGCTTTCTCAATCCCTCAGCATGGTTCACAGGCTAAAGCTGCTCTTTCCTGTATACCCTGGTGACATCACAAACTTTTAAAAAGGCGAATTTAGCAAAAACTATGCAAGTGTGGCACAAACCTATATAGATATAGGGATTTTGCTATGATTTTCGAAAAGTAATGAAAACTGGATTAAATTAGCTTTATTATATATTTCTGGAATATGTTTTTGGATTGCAACTGAAATACATCTATGTGAAACGTTACAACAGAAATTAAACTAAGCCAATTTAAACGAAGGCAGCACAAAAATACACACTATCTTGGTAAAGTGTCTTTGAAACATCATATACATTTCATTAAACCTAGTCAGAAAACTTGATGTCGTGTCATCAAATTATTATTTTACAACTACTAAAACTCAGGAGTAAAGTTTGGCATTACATGATATGATATTAAGATTAAAAAGCAGACACTTAAAATAAATGGCAAGCGATACGGAGATTGTCAAAATAGCTTAATAAATTGGGATACATTTGGAATGCAGGCACTGTAAACAGATCAAGAAAATTCAGAAGAGATTTTCACCTAAAACCCCCCCCAAAAAACAACCCATATCTGGGGTATATGTTTGGCTTATTTAAATTACCATTATAACACAACATAATGTATTCCGGTAGCTGTATGGGGTGAGGATAGTATTCAGTGTATGAGTTTGTCCATCAAAAGTAACCCTTGCCAGGATTGGGACAAAACCATAGAACACTGCCATATAGTTTAAGTGACACCAAACTCAGGAGTTAAACCTTATAAAATGTATTCAAGTACCTTAACAATTTTTTTTATGGTGTTGGTACAGCAAAATTAGCTAACATTATACAAATTCTACCGTGGGGTTTGTAAACTTTTGAGCACAACTGTATTGTAACCCACTACAGCTTAATGTAGTAAGAAAAAGATACATTTAGATTAGTTGCCATGGGTTATGTCACCATGATCTTACTTCCTGTGAGCTCATTAGAATAGGAAGTAAAGGGATATATTTTCAGCTTTGCTCCCTGGACTCCCATCCTAGCACAGCTTGCACCCCTTCCCCAAAGAGGTACACTCACGAGATTGTAGATGCTGTATAATTTTGCTGATTTCAAATAACACCGATACAGAACAACAACAAAAAAATGTACACTGTTCTGAGGTAGAGACGTATCTAAAAGGTTCAATGTTCTTGTAAAGTGCTTCACAAAGTGTGCAGAAAACAAAATAATCTGCCACTTGGCAACTACTGTATATGCGCCATGATAAATAAACCCAACTTTACTTTTGGGGGAAAAAAACAAAAAAACACACTTTTCTGCACAGGCACAATATAAAAATAAAACCTAGTGGGGTCCCATGCACTGCAAGGGTTAAATGCACGTTAGGTCTAGGAAGTACAAAAAAAGGAGGTATTACTTACCTTACTCCCACTTCTGCAGGTTCCAATCTTCACCCTGATGGGCCCTAATCGTTGTTAACCCTGCATTGTTGGTGGAGGGGGTGAGTGTGTAAGCGTGGGGTGGGAGCACCTTAGAGAGAGGGCTTCTTGGAAACGGTTGCATGGATGGAGGGAGCCAGCCAGAGCAAGGAGTATGGCAAACACACTCAATATCTCTGCACCCCTGACTTAGGGGACCTGCAAGCAGCCTCACTGCTAGGGTTGCTTTTTCTTTTCTTGTGCCCAGAGTTGGGCTTTAACTGTGCACCAACCAAAAAGGGGACAGACCATTTTTTATCAAACCAAGGAGGAAATAAGATCTTTAAAAGGATAACTAAACTAAACTATATTTTTCATAAGGTATACCAAGGACACAGGATCTGTTCCTAAACTGAATTGTTTTCCTTTTATTCTAAAATACAAAGCACAGACTGTTTCCAAAGTACTGGAATATTTCCATGAGATATGCTACCTATTACAGATATTTCCATTCGTTCCTTCGTTCTCACCTACTAAATTTGTGTATGATTTTTACTTTCATCCGTGGCTACATAACAATAGAGATATAGATATATATAATAATTTAAAAATGTCTGGAAATTTCCATCTCTAGAAACCTGCTTTACTGAACTATGACTGAAAAGGCATCTCCTGTCCTCCTACAAACAACTGTTAATCACATTCATATAGCTACGATGGAGAGCCAATACACTGTAGCTTCCCAACAGAACCTGCCTGGAAAGCTCTGTGCTACCAAATAAATCAAAATAATGGCTTGCTTTGAGTACACTTGCTACATTCAAGGAAAGCTAAGCTATGTAGTGTATGTCTATGTCCTGCCAGACTGCTGGCAAAAACGCATTCAGCTTCTGACTTTAATCAGAATAAATCAGATCATAAAATACACCGCTCTTCATGAACAGAAAGGTCCCGCCTGTTTATCGCATACAGAGACCATGTTATGGTATATATGCATGTACACTACAGTTAAGAGAACTATGACCCGACCTATTTTTGCCATAGTTCTCTTTAGGGTCACAAGAGGACATATGCTAATGTCCTCCTGTGACCCAAAACTCAGCATACAGTAGGTTATTGCCCGATATATGCGGACAGTGCAGAGTCACGCTGCCTGATTGACAAGTGGCTCTGCCTGTCTAGAGGTAGCTTTAGGTGGTGTGTCCCAGAAATGCGTTCAGCAGAGGTAGTGGGACTATGAGGAGAACAGAGTTCCCAGAGTGTCTTCTTAATCTGCGGGGGAATCCCTGTGGGAGAGCCACCACTCTCTGCAGGGAGAATATCGGGAACTGAGCAATCAGCGGCATGCGTTTGCTCAATTCTCGATCAATAGCGTTGACGTGTGACAGCTTTAGTGTCACACATCGGCTATATCTATTAATGTTAATGATCAAGTCGATACGTAAGGATGCAATATAATGGTCATTGCAAGGTAAAAGAAATGTTGAAGTAGTAAAAAAAAGTAATGCATGCAGAGCCCACCAGGAGGTGTGTTGGGGTGCCATTGAGAATGAATGGCAATGCAACACACCAGCACAGCTAGCATGCGGTACTGTGTGCTGTGCAACTGCATGTGCTAAATGCCTGGATCCCATACAATTAGCACATACAGTTCATATAGAAAAGAATCCACCCCCTTTAAAATAAATCACATTTTGTTGATTTGCAGCCGGAAATGAAGACACACACAGTTTTTGTTTTAACCAGCTGTATTTACTCAGTGCAATGTATAACATCCAAGTAAAAGATAACATCAACATGTCAGAATTTTTTTTTTAATTCAAAAACAGAATCACTGAGTTGGAAAAAGGATCACCCCCTCCTAAAAATGACTTGTCAACTCAATCAGGTGTAGCCAATCTCCTTCTCAATGGCACACAACGCCATTTGACTTTCAACTGTGATCAGCTGTGGGGGTTCATTTTGATTAGCTCAGCATGAAAAGAGCTTTCCTGGAGCATTCCCTGGTAGTGCAACTGTAGCTAACAATTGACTATGGGTGGCAAGGCACTGTCAAAAGATCTCCGCGATAGAGTTGTGGACAGGCACAAGTCAGGAGATGGATACAAACAAATTCAAAGGCTTTATCAATGCCTAGAAGCACAGTGAAGTCTATTAGGAAATTTAAAGGTATATGGTACAACACAGACCCTCCCTGGATCAGGATGTCGCTCCAAACTGGATGACAGAGCCAGAAGGAAACTGGTCAGAGAGGCTACCAAGAGGCCTACTGCAACTCTGAAGCAGTTGCAGGCATTTATGAACAAGAGTGGTCATTGTGTGCATGTGACAATAATATCACAAATTCTCCACAAATGTGGCTTGTAAGGGAGGGCTGCAAAATAAAAGCCTGACTGAGCTTTGCCAAAACGCACTTTGAAGTTTCTAAGGCCACATCAAAAAAGGTGTTCTGGTCAGATGAGCCTAAAATTTAATTGTTTGGCCTCAACACCAAACGATGTCTGGTGGAAATCCAATACAGCTCACCGTCCAAATAACACCATTCCTACAGTAAAACATGGAGGTGGTAATATCCTGTTATGGGGGTTTTTCTCTGCAGCAGGGACTGGAGCTCTTGTCAGGATAGAAGAAAAAATGGATGGAGCAAAATACAGTCAAATTCTTGAGGAAAATCTGCTGCCCTCTGCCAGAAAGTAGTCAATGAGAAGAAGGTTTACCTTCCAACATGACAATGACCTAAAGCACACAGCAAAAATGACCACACAGTGGTTGAAGAAGAAAAAAGGTGAATGTCCTTGCATGGCCTAGTCAGAGCCCAGGCTTAAACTCCATTGAAAATCTGTGGAATGACATGAAGACTGCAGTCCACAAACGGTCACCATCATATTTAACTGAACTTGAGCAGTTCTACAAAGAATGGGCAAATATTGCAAAGTCTAGATGTGCAAAGTTAGTAGAGACATATCCCAACAAACTAAAGTCGGTAATTAAAGCAAAAGGTGGTTCGACAAAATACTGACACAAGGGGGTGATCCTTTTTCCAACTCAGTGATTCTGTTTTTGATGTTTTTTTTTTTCTGACATGTTGGTGTTATATCTTTCACTTGGATGTTATAAGTTGCACTGAGTAAATACAGCTGGATAAAACACAAACTTTGCGTCTTCATTTCAGGCTGCAAAGCAACAAAATGGGATTATTTTAAATGCGGGGGGGGGGGATTATTTTCTATACCCACTGTATGCTATGGTGTGGACAAGCCCTAAAACATTCTCTTTAATGCAGTAGGAAGGTGAAGCCATAGCTCACATAAGTAAACAGGCTTGTTTTTGGTTTTAGGAAAGGAAGGTTTATGCAAATCTTAATGGGAACAAGATTATCCGGTTGTAAAATCAATAGGTAATGCCTATTCTCCATATGAAACATGAAAAGCCTAACCAAATTAGCCACCTTTCAGAGCCCTAAACAAAATAACTAATTTTGGACCACTGTGAAAAGTAAGGGACACTTTAAAATGCATAGCCCCCGCTTTTACTATTTATAGTATGTCGGAACTGTGATTTCTATAAAAAAATATCATTGCAGTGGGGCCCCCCGAACTGCAAGGTTAAGCCTAGGGGTAGAGGAATGAGATGCTTACCTGCTCTTATCTTCACTACGAAGCTTAGGGTTGTGGGTAGGCAACTGCCATTTTCACACACACAATGCAGGGCTGCTCTGTGGCGGAACTACCGCCGGTGCCGCTGCACCGGGGCCTGAGCCTACAGGGGGGGCCCAGTATCCATTAAAACACAGCCCCGGGGCAGAGATGAGGGGGCCTGCTGGTGTCCGGCCGCCGGTTACCATCGGATTGGTATGCGGTGGGCCCCCCCATCTCTGCACCGGGAGTGTCCGTTGATCACATTGGTGTCCGGCAGCCCCCCTCATCTCTGTGCCGGGAGTGTCGGAAAGACCCGACACTCCTGGCGCAGAGATGAGGGGGCCCGTCGGCCACCGCATACTGTGGAGGGAGCCGAGAATAAAAAAAAAGCCTGCAGGCACTGCAGGGGGCAGCCCTGGGCCTCAGCCGTGAGGACCCAGCAAACAGCCACCCGCACACGGGCGCGCTGTCTGACACACACACTGGGGTGGGTTTCTGCAGCCTCCCCCACCAGAAAACCGCCAGAGGAGGTGAAGGTAAGTTAATAAATAAAATCATTATTGTTTGTAGCCCAATTGATGGACATGCTGTATAAAGTACAGCTGGTATTTGTAGTTATATATAGCAGGTCCCATTCTGCATTGCAGCAATGCAGAATGGCACCCTCTATAGAGGACTACAAATCTCAGCAGTACTTGATACAGCAATGCCATTTTCTAAATATAAAAAAAAATATTTTTGCACCAGGGCCCTTTGTTCCCTAGGTCCGCCACTGGGGCTGCGGACCTTGCATTGTATGAGATGATGCCAAAGTGCGATCCCCAGCTGGAACAGTAATGAGTGTGCTTCTGTGGACCGGTCACACATCATGCTGGAAGCCTGCTAGAGTGAGGAATAAAGATGCGTATTACAGCTTATTCCTCTACCCTGAGACTTAACAAGTAGTTAACATTAGACTTAATGAGCAGTGCCCCCCACCAAGCACTGCAAGGGTATTTAAAAACACCAGCAGCTCAGCTTTAACGTTATATGCAAATACATATATGGAAGCACAGCATGCCATACAATTAGAATTTGCTAATGTCATATCTGAAATAAGACTATACTTACATAATTTTCAGTAAAACAAAGCCAGTGTCACTTTCTTTTAGAAACAATAGCAAATGGAAAGAATTTGGCATTTCCCCTGCATAAAAAGGTAAACAAATGCGATTCTCACAGGCTTTCAAAATGAACTGGAAATAAACGCTGCAGGCATATTGGCTGTGCGCACATAGAGGATATGTGGCAGGAAGATACTGCACTCGGGACAAATGAGACTACTTCCCTAATACAAAGCCAGCAGAGCCTTGCATAGCCTTGGATCCTAATTCCCTATATAACAGTAATAGCAACACCCATGTCTGGAAAGCCAGCAAGTATCCTATTGCCACAGTATTGTGACAGTGGGAAAATTACACAAAATCAGACACACGAGTAATAAAGTGTACCAACAAGGTTATGAATGTGATAATGTAGACCAGCCTTTTTTCAACCAGGGTGCCTTGGCAGCCTGGTGTGCCTTCTGGTGTGAAAGAGGGAGACTCTGGAGATTAAAAAAAATTAAAATCTTTAATAAAGACTTACGAAGAGCAGGATCCAGTCTGAGACAGGACAAGTAGCCACTTAAAACGACACTGCTCCTTCAGAGCAAAGTAAAGATGTTGGTATAAAGCTGAAAACCACTGATACTGACCTCTCCAAAAATCTCCTGTCATGCCTTCCTCCATCGCAATTGACAAAGGTCTGGTTATAGGGGGAGCATATGACCGCCTCCCATACTGCGGTGCACAGGTTTAATGGCTAATCACTTGGTCCAAGCATTGCCACATGCATTGCCACATGAGGGAGGGGGTGACCTCACCTCTCCCTTTAGGTTCAAACACAAGCTGGCACGGAGTATTTTGGTGGCAGCTGCATAGTGAGGAATTGGCTTAAACACGGACACTGCCACTTTGCCCTGAATAAGCATAGTGGCAGGGTCTCCTTAAAAAGGTACACTATAAAAACACCATTTAATCCAGTTAAGAACTCCGTTAAGAAAAAAGTATACATACATTTTACCACGAACTAACAAATGCCCAAATCAATTTGAGTCCCCTGAAATGTACTGGTACGGCAGCATACAGAGTGAGAGGGGGAGTATTAACACTCTAAGACAATGGTTCTCAACCTTTCTAGGGCCGGGGCCCTTTGGTAACATTTTCCACGTCGTGGTGAACTCCCAAAAAAGGAGCACTGGACATAGTAACGCATTGGACTCTGGACCTAGTACTAAAACCAGAAGCACACTGACGAGAGAATACAAGCCCTCCCAAGCCCCTGCTACCTGCTTGCCAATTCTGTCTCTTCTGTAGGTGCAGCCTTCTCATCCCCTGCACTGGTAAGGCCCAGCCTCCGGCAGAGCCCTCACTATATGGGAGGGCAACACGACTGTGAATAGAAAAGTGCTGCTGTACACACTCCCCGGCCGCCAGATGTCACTGCAGCAGCCGCGGCCAGGGTGTGTGTACAGCGACACTTTTCCATTTACGCTGCTGTCATCCTGTCTGAGTGACTGACATTGACGCTCTAGGAGGAGGCTGGAAGAGCCTTTCACCTAGAGCAGAAGGCACGCAGCGACCCATTCAACAGGGGGTTGTGACCCATTTTTGGGTCGCGACCCCAAGATTGAGAACCACTGCTCTAAGCCAATCCGTGTTCTACTTCTGTGCTCAGTGCTCTCATTAACACAAGGAACATGTTCAGGAACGACTTATTCAATGTGCTGCTGTTCAATCACTGCCCAGTCAAAGGATGTGGTAGATCCTGCACCAGGCTGTATTGCTTAGCTGGTGTCCAGTCTGCAGAGAGATACAGAACTTTACATCTTCTGACTGGCTGGAGAACAAGGGTGGCTGAACAAAATTACATATCCTTTGGCAGGTTAAACAGCTTGCGTATACATTTTTTTGTACTTTGCTTGTGTGGAGTTTAGCTTTAAAACAATGTATATCTCCTCTATTGGTAAAGGTGCAATTTAACTCTAGTTACTAGTTACCCATATATGCGACGACAAAGTCAGCAAGTGACAGCAGAGTAACTGGTGACCGTGGCTCCCAATGTACACAGTCACAGAGTTGTGTCTTCACAGTGACAACCTGATGTGTGCTTTAGCTTAGAACAAAGTCGCATGTAATTGCTTGCCTGAAAGAGCTGTCATATACAGTCTGCACAGGTCAGTGCTGCAATAGACTTTGGTTTGCGTAGGTGCAAAGAACTGTATTCTGTGCATCAAAAAGTCAGCTACAGCTCTGAGGGTATGACAGCTGTTCATCTGTAAAGAGAAAGATAGACTATCAGACCAGGGCTGATGCACTTCACTGCTCTAAGCTCAAACATGTCAAACTGTGTGTGTGTCTATGGGGTTGGGTCTTACTTTGCGAGCTATCAGACCATGGATACATTTTTTTCTCTCTTTATATTTTCTGCTAGGGACTTTGTTTTCCTAAATATTTGATTAAAGTGGTCCTTTAACGGCTTTAAAAATCACATCAGCACACAGCTTTGTATGCTAATATGAAATCATCTTGCATTACCTAAACAAACATATTTTTATTTTACTTACAATTTGTTTTTTTCCTCACTTCCTGGTCCTCATTGGCACAAATGATGTAATCATGACCAGCCATTGCATACTGGGAAGGTTACATCAGTAGAACATTGTTTGGAAATCAATCTCATGAGATCTAAAGGAGAGGCATTTTCTTCCCCTGAGATGTGTATGGTCACATGATCTAGTTACACGTGCCAGAGTTCCAGGAAGTAAAGGGAGATCTAGTAACCTGCCCTTAGATAAACTGGCCACGGTCAGGAGACTGGGAAAGAAAAGAGAAATAAGGCAAGCAAAAAAATAAAAAGCCTGCAGTTATCTAGAATTAACCGTTTGCAGATTATCATTACTAAACATTTCTAAAAAGGTGCCTTTTTTATTTTTAAGATATGGGTAAAGTTCCTCTTTAATTGAGAGAAAAAACAGATAAATTACCCAACATATAGAAAATAAAAAGGGAAATATCAGGGGCTCTTCTACAAATCTGAGGTTAACTTAAGCCATTGGAGCAAGGGTTAACGGAGTGTCATCTGCAGCTCACATTTTGCCACACAGCATATAAGGATCGGTGATAAATGACCATTGTGCCCTTCAGGTACACATTCTCATCGTGCCTTATGCAGGTCAACAAGGTACATGGTTATCAAACATCGATAAACAATCTCTGGAGCCTGACACCCCATACTGTTCCTTTTAGATTTTCTTCTGCATACCAAGTTGTATACAGAAACGGTTGAATACTTGCATTTAGTTTGTGATGATTACATTGGTGTGTTAAAGCTAGCTACATATTTTAAAAGGTAAAGAGCAGTGTATGTCTACTAAGCACACATTTTCAGTTATTATTGCAGTGTTTGTATTGAAGACTTTGTGACATTTCTACAGGATTGTTTTTTTTATATACTGTCTGTCCAAAAAAAAGCAAATAGATATTCTTCCATTGGATAATTACTGCAGTGATTAAAATTTTTCATCTGGCAACAAATGAGGTCAGCTGCCTACCTGAATGACCAGGTTTTTCCATTATTCATTTTTTCTTCCCTGATGGCACATTGGGCATATTCCAAGATGACAATGCCAGGATTCATTGGGCTCAAATTGTGAAGAGTAATTCAGGGACCAGGAGACATCATGTTCACACATGGATTGGCCACCACAGAGTCCAGACCTCAACCCCATTAAGAATCTTTGGGATGTTCTGGAGAAGACTCTCTGGTACAATGGTCCGACTCTCCCATCATCACTACAAGATCTTGGTGAAAAATGAATGCAACTCTGAATGGAGATAAACGTTTGTGACATTGCATAAACTTGCGAATGTGAGCTGTAATCAAAAGCCAAAGTTGTATTCAATGAAATATTACAGTGTGTGACTTTTTTTGGCCAGGCAGTGTATTTGTCTATTGTAGTAAAAGTAGTGCAAACATAGCTGCCCTCATGTACATAAATAACAATTATAGAGGAAAAGGGTTCTTAAACAGTGATGAGATTATCTACATAAAGATTCTTTTTTTACATGCATATGAAAAGTTTTAACAAGACTACACTTCTTTAAAAAGATCATGCCTTCAAACATATAATGTAATGTTGCATTTATAAATCAAAATGTAGATAAAATAGTTACAACAGGCTGTTTTTAAATAATTCTTCTTCACTGTCTACATGACCCTGAAAAACATGGCATGTGCAACAAACAAATATGTCCGCTTACTGGAGCAGAGATAACTGATGCCTTTGGAGCGATTGAAAAATATGCTTTGTAAAGAATATATGTATTTGAGGCAAAAAAGCATCTTGCAAAGGGTTTGATCAGAAGCAGTGGTGTATAACCAATGGGCATATACATTCTCCATATATTTACCTTCTTTTGTATGCACCATCACAGAAATTGTAAATATATAGACCAAAATAACAATAAATCCACTGTTTAGAAAGCAATTTATTGAGTGCCATTTGTCAGAACTGAGCAAGTTATAACCCGCCCTAATGAAAGAGGCACTGCAGTGTGAAAAAGCAACCTCTGCCAATTTTTGCAGGGGAATAAAATTTGTTGGAGATCACATTTATCACACTTGTTACTTTCGGAAATGACAGGAACAATTTCCTCAAAAATTGTCAGCACCAGATTCAATCTGTGTCACGTTAAAACTATTTGCCGATATAATTTGTGATATTACGATGGACTGCAAGGAAGGAGCGTGCTCTGGTTCATTCCTCGCTCAATTTAAAATGCTTGTCTTGCCATATACTATATATCCTGTTTACAATTTAATTTCTATTCAATCCAATAAAGCCATTTTTAAGCCAAAAGTGACTCATTCGCATGCAAAAACCACTCCAGACATCTCCAGAACAAGACGGAACATTTGAAAATTAAGCTTAGGGTCAAGTATGCTGGGTCATGGCTCGATGTAAGGAACCAATTACTGTCTCTTAAGCTACAGTAAAAACAAATAAATGCAAAACTGTTTTTTATAACAATGGAGAGAATACGACAACTACTTACTAAATCAACCAATAAGTAAAGAACTGCTGGTGATATTTCAATCTACATATGCACAATTTACCCCTTCGTAAACCCGGTCATCATGTGACTTGAAGACCTTCCAAATGATAGCATCAGTCAATTACTTATTTCAAACTGGTGGGATGGCAGGCTTTTTAACAAGGTTGGGTCTTGTGTCTACCAATGGTAAAAGAGCTATTTCAGACAAGTGAAAGAAACAGCAAGCTATGAATGCTATCCAGCAAGCAATACACATTGTGGCTGCAGTGGATCTCCAGCATCAAAAAAGTGGGGACAAACAATAAGGACCTGTGTGGACGGGATTTTGTTCACTTCCATACAAGTCTATGGGAATAGAAAACCTGCTTGAGGGAGGTCAAATGCAGGTCAGAAGGAGGTCAACTGCAGATCAAAATGTACCAGTCAGTGAATTTTGAATGATCTCAGAAGTATCTCAAATTGTTGTCAAACTAGTACCATTGACACAACCCTAAAGCCCATTGACACAGTCACTAAGACTCCCAGTGGCAGTGAAACAGTTTTCCCCAACCCTGTCACATGTATTGCACAGGTTGAATTGAAAATAGAAATAATTTATGGATGCATAAGAACCTGATATATTAAATACATTCATTATATGTAGGGGTAACAATTTCAAGTCCTGAGCTACTAGCCAGGCCTTAGGAGTTACTCGCCACCAGCTGCCTACCTAACCCCTACCGGTGCCTTTCCCCCACACACATAACATAATAATCCCCCCTGCTCCCTGCCCCCCACACACATTACATAATAATCCCCTCCTTGTTCCCTGCCCCCACAATGTAAAATAATACAAGGAAGCCCCCTCACCTGCTTGTCTTTCTGCAGGGAGGAGGCAGATCACTGGTGATCTAGTGTGATTAGTAAGGTAAGACCTTACTTTGTTTTCGACCCAGAGCTCAGTGAAGAGCTCCGGCCGAAAAGGAAGGGGGACAGACCAGCAGGAGCAGCTGCACCCACGAGTCAGGTATGCGGTCTGAGACCGCAAGCCTGACAGGAATTTCCACTTGCCTGCACTGCATTTCCACTCGCCAAATGCGAGCAGACGAGTGGAAATTTTGAGCCCTGATTATATGTATTAACGGTTATAAGAATACATGTGCTGGACGTCCTTTAAAAACTGGCCGTACATCGGAATGCCATTTGGAAAAATTCATTTTTGGAATGTTGGTTCGATTTTCTAAAAGCTAAAGGAGGCAAACCGACGATAGTTTTCAATTGTAGTGATGAAAAAGATTGAACAGCATGTCTACATTTTTCTAGAATGAACGGGGTTCTAACAGTGAATGCGTTTTTTGTTTTTTTTTCATGAAAACTCCATTCCTTCTAAAATCAAATGTTAAAAACCAGATGAAATTCTTAACAATATTCCAAAAGCCTCTGATGGGATTATGGAATGTTCTGACAAGATGTTTCATATTAATTTTCGTATGAAAATGTACCAGTGTATGGCCAGCTTTAGGGCCTTATGTTAAGTGGACAATGAGAGCAACATGGGAATGATTAGCAAAACCTTCCAGAGATAAACCATAGCCTGACAGTTTTGGGCACTGGTGCACAAAAACAGATGTTGTGGAACTGGAGAGAGTGCAGAGAAGGGCAACTAAACTGATGGGAGCCATGAAAAGGATCTCAGCTATGAGGAAAGATTAGCTGAACTGAATTTATTCACCCTTGAGAATAAGCAATTAAGGGGGGATCTGATCACCATGTACAAATGAGCAATAAAGTGAACTTGGTGCCAAATAATTCACTTTAAAAGTTATTGTAAAGGGCTTTGGGGCATTTTTGCCACCTGGAACAAAAGAGGTTTAATCATCCCATATGGAAAGGCTTATTAAAAGTGAGAGTTGTGGAAATGTAGAATAGGCCAGCCTTTCTCAACCTGGGTGCCATGGCATGGAAAGGTGGGGCTCTTATGTGCAAACCCCCCCCCCTTTTTTTTATATGCAGGGGATCCCGCCTTAAAAACCATACTGGACTCATATGTGGGATAACGGTCTGGTAAAGATTTTGGAGGAGCCAGATTTTTTTACATTTATGTTTTTTAAATTTTAGAATGGGGTGCAGCAATATTTTGCATACTTTTAAAGGGTGCCATGACTGAAAAAAGGGTTTCAGAAATGCTGGAATAGGCTACCTCAGTAACTAGTCAGATCAGCTGTGTTAAAAAAAAAAAAAAAAGAAATTGGATCCACGGTCAAATTTGCAGAATATAACATTTATATGTATTAACTGAGATTGTTGATCCAGGGAATATATACGATAACATTTGAGGATTAGGAAGGTATTTTTTCCCTTGTTTGAGCAAATTGGGCAATGCTTTATAAGGGGTTTTTTTTGGTTTCCTCTGGATCAAATGTGGGTATAGGGTTCTGTTAATTGAGGTTTTCCATTTATTTTCTTTTTCTCTACAAGTTGAACTTGTGCCTTTTTTCATCTTAACCAACTATGTTTGTTTATACGCTAGCCTCTAAATGCTGCATAGTTTCGTTTTACAGCCTATTTTGCATATGGCCATTCTGAATGGAGTTTGCATTTTTCCATGGGTTAGCATTATTTCCTACTAGTACTGTTCCCTGCTGCTTTCCAGTAAGAAATACATATCTAGGAGAGTTTTTAACATCTCACTGGGGATCCTCCCCAACAAGCCATACATATCTAGGAGAGCTTATAACATAAAACATTACATTGTCTATGGTGAGAATATGCTTGGTTCTTCATGTTGTCATTTGTGTTTAAGATGGTGTGTACACACCAAGGTTTGAATGCTGTAAGCAGTCTTGGCAAAACAACACGTCTATAAACTGACCACATATATGAAGCATCTGCATGTGATATGTGCTTAAAGTGTATTTCCGCTTTTGCCGTAAAAATTTAGAAATCCTCCACTCTTTGTTCATTGTGTACCTAATTGTACAGCATATCTAACAATAATTTAAAATTTTTTTGTTATCTTTTAGATATCTCCATTTAAGATGCCTTTGCATGCTTCTCTCGCAATTTCAGTAACAGCAAATTCTGACGATCCTAATAAAAAGACTTAGGACAGACTGAGTGTCTCCTCATTACCATACAAGATGTTCAGGGCTTTAACCCTTTGTTAGGACAGACCGTAAATAAAATCTTCTAGCAGAGTACAGACAGGGTTATTAGAAACAAAACTTCCCCCTACCCCCCAGACAGTAAGAACTAAGCAAGATTTTTCAGTCCTCCAGTTAGCACAATGAACATCTAAAAAAAGTTAAGCTGCAATTTTTTTTTTTTAAAGTTATACTAGTGAATGGGAACATGTAACAAGTATAAAGTGGGTATTACCCCAATTTGGCTGCAAAAGTGAAAATACACTTTAACACGGTTGTTTACAAAAGGGTGAAGAGTTTGGAGAAGGCAGGAGAAGTGAACAATCTATAGAACAACATACCTGATTTGGAAACATTCTCCAGTTCAGCTATGTTGTCCTAGATTGTTCACTTCTCCTGCCTTCTCCAAACTCTTCACCCTTATGTGAATAACGCTGTAAGTCTCACAATAGTACCCATCAATCAATCTTTTTTCTGTGCTGAATGTAACCAGGAACTTGGCTCCTTAAGGATCAATGATGAAACCTTTTTTTCCCCACTACCGAGCTTAAAATTCCAGTACCATAAGTCCAATGTTTATAATTAAAGATATAATCCCCACATATACCAATACATGGACTGGTATACAAAACATACATAATGCTCCAGTATACCAAGGAAAGGCTGGGATATCGAGTCACATATATGGTGTGAAGAACTATATGGCGTAGGAGTATAATATTTCAAAATTGCATAATGCGCATTCAAATTACTCCAACGACCACAACACTTTCTGGGGTTTTACTCAATGGTGAAACCATGTGGAATGGACAACAAAAATAAATACTTAAATGGAATTATAATTAGGTTTGTGACGTGCCAACTGGTTTGCTTTGTGTACACAGTTGTTTACAATAGAGGCAGTTGTTGCATTGTATAGAAAATGCTGCTTCAGGTGAATACGAAAGGGTTTCACCACAACATGCACTGATATTCTCTGTACTTAACATCTTAGAGGAGTGCAGATCCTTCCCAACAGTTCAAACTGCACATGTCTAGTAGAGGTTATAACATCCTTTTGGAATGTAGATATTTCCCAACAAGACGAACTATCTAGCATAGTATTTAAAGCGAAGTGTTTGTACACACTAATTCTCTTATTCGATCCCTTTTGGTCTGTTAAATATACCAAATATTTTTTTTTTATACGTGCAAATAAAAACCTGTTTATCTGGTCAGAAATGCAGAGCTCCCCTGTGTCCTCTGTACACTTCCTTTATTACTTTAAAGAGTCTATTTAGACCTCCTAGTTTTTACCTTGGGACTACAAGTCTGCTTTTCAGATGAAGATAGTGGTTGACTCCATGCAGGACTGACACAAAATTCCATGTGTTGTCAGCCCCCAAAAATAAATAGATTCAAGTATATTTCGGGTAGATGAACAGGTATTTTTCTGTACTTGCAGGGTCCTTATATGGCTACAAAATAGGAAAATGCACATGTATTGCAGAGATGTAGTGCATATGCCTCGATATATACTTTAATACCTTACTGGAGTGCTGATCTTGCCTGAAAATTAATTTCTTCCTAGTAAGCGCTTAGTATCATTATTATATCCATTAATAAATGGATACACAAAGCGAAGCCAAAAAGGCAAATTGCACTACATAGAGCCAATGGAAGACCATCTAGTTACATATGCTTGTCTGTGAACACCAATTCTGTATTCAATACAATTGTATTACCATGTGGTGATAAATCAATATTTTACACTTGCTAACCTAAAGAACACATTACAAAAAAGCTGCAATATAAAGATTCATATTGTGATTTTATTAAAAACACATTGTGATAGATAGGCCAAGGCTAGAGTTGCAGTTTTCATGAATAGTTGCATGCAACATCCTGAGTCTTCATAAAGAGAAGCATGATTCTCTTTATGAGCATCACGTATCACTTCCCCCCCTCCCGTTAGATTGTAAGCCCTCAGGGGCAGGGCCCTCCTCACCACATTTTCTTAAATTGTATTGTAATGTCTTCCTTATATTGTAAAGTGCTGTGCAAACTGTAATAATGAGTATAACTGACTTTTTGTTTCACAGTCGGGCAACACAAACCTACCGTGCGGTAATGTTATACTTGCACCATCAATGATTGCTTGGGCCAGTTCATGGTCATTGCTCTCAAAAGCATGTGCTGCAGCCTTCAAAGCATCCCAAATCTCTTTACGACCTTCAAATGCCGGTGCAGTATCCCAGAATTCATCCCTTTTGCTGCGCAACTGTCCATCAGTCATAGGGTAGTCACTTTTCCATTTAGGCTTGTCTTTCTTCAGAGGTTGATTACGTCCTAAGGCCACTAGAACAAAACAAAAAAAGGGTTACCCGAGTGTGAAATATACATCCTAAGCAAACATTAAAGCATACAGAACAAACTTTCCATCTAAAACACATTGAAATGTCTTAAAGAGGAACTTTACCCATAGCTTTAAAATAACAGGCACCTTTAGAAATGTTTAGTATTGGCAATCTGCAAACAGATTCTAGATAATTGTAGGCTTTTTACATACCTAATTTCTCTTTTCTGCCCGGGTGTTCTCCCAGTAGCCATTTTTACTAAGGGCGGATGAATCCATCCCCTTTACTTCCTGGAACTCTGGCACATGTTACTAGGACATGTGAGCTTGCACATCATCTCAGGGGAGGAAAATGCCTTTCCCGTGAAATCTTGTGAGATTACAGATGAGATTTCGCAGCAATGCTCTGCTGATGTAACATTCCCAGGATGCAATGCTTAGACACATTACATCATCTGTGCCAAAGTGGACCAGGAAGTGGATGAACTATATTTGTAAGTAAATTAAAAACTAATGAATGCAATATGAATTTATATCAGAATGCAGAGCTCCATGCTGATGTGATTTTTAGCAAAAGGGGGTAAAGGGCCACAGGTTTTACTGCAGCCTACAGGAAGATTTGAACACTGGCAAAGAAGTTGTTGGCCAGCCAGGTATATTCCCTCCCACTCCTAGTATGCTTCAGTTTCAAGAAAAGTAGTACAGGATCAGTAGTTATTCTGATACGACTGGGATGTTGAAAAGCAGTCCAGCTGAAAGGCGGGCCACACAGCAAGCATAATGCCAAAAGACCCACATAAACAGAACAACTCCATATATAAATTCATAATGCTGCCTGAAGGACCTTGCGCCCAAAGCTGGCATCAGATGAGACCTGAACATCAGCATCCCCCACATGTGACAAAAGGTCCTTAAACACTTCAGGGTGCAGGGTCCATTCCCTACAGTCCAGACAATCAGGGGCCTCCCGAGGCTGAGTGTCACCCGGGGGTGAAGACCGGGTGACACCCTGCCGTGACGTCATCGCACATGATGTTCCCACACGCGTGCGCAATGACGTCATCGCACATGCGTGGTGGTCTTTTTGACGCCTGCCAGCGGCCATCTTGGTGATGGACGCCGGCAGTGAGGAGGGGACGTTCATCCAGTGGGATAAGGTATGCAGCCGGGTCCCCTCCTCTCTCCTGACACTATCGGGCTCTCAGTCTGTGACCCAGTGCCCGACATTTCATAGGGGGTGACACCAAAATGACTGTCATTTTGGTCTCACCCATCCAATGATGGCACCCGGGTGCGGGCTGCCCCCGTGTGACGCCACTGCAGACAATGTCAGCTTAAGTAGTCTGCCTGTCAAGTGTCCAAGCCTGGTATATAAATGATAGACTAGGATAAAATTTGGAATTCCTCCCAGGCTAGAAATATTTCTGCAGCAATTTATGTAACCAGACTTCTGGTTCCTCCCTGAAGGCTGGTGAATGCCATCCCTGTGGGAGAAGAATTTTCCCAACTCCACAGCTGGATTTCTGAGCCACCAGGAAAGAGACCATCTAGTTTTGGATGTCAGGTGAATTAGTTTGTCTAGAAACTAAAGTGATATTAAACCTTAATTTTATGGTAATGAGGGCCAGACTTACTTGAACTGCCTTTTGTTTTTTCTTTCAACGTTTTTATTTCCTCATTCTCTAGTTGCCCCCAAAACCCTAAATGCAAACCCCAGTCCCCCTATCCCCCTCACGTACAGGTGTCTGTCTATCGGCCAGCTGGCCATTGAGGAGACATCCGTGCGTGCACGTTCTTGCACCTAGCTGTGTGCGTCAATAGACACAGGACTAGGAAGTTCGGGAAAGTCGAGTATCTTCCTGGTCCACGGGGAAGGAGCCATGATGAGGAAGTGTGACTTCCACATATTTTGCGGAAGTTGTACAACTAAAACCTGTTTTTAGACAGATAGTTAGATAAGGCAGAGGATACTCTGAGGAGTGAGATTACTCAAGCTGGAGACAGATTCAGGCTCTTGGTGTCAGGTCCCTTAGGAAGCACAATGCAGGAATTGTTAGTAGATTGTGAGCTGGAGTCACCTAATGCTGCAGCACTGCTCCCCTCCCCAGGTAAAATTGTGGTTTACTTACAAGCAACTGCCTATGCAGGATAGGTTTAATGGTCGGAGGTGACCAGGTCACTGTAACAAGCAAGGACTAACTGAAGTGTGACCCGCGTGTCTCTTGCAAATATAAGCAATGGCAGGAAGAAGCTACCTCATGCTAAGGGAAAAAAGGCAGGAACAAAGCAGGGAATGTGTGTGACCCTTAAGCTAATGAAGCAGCATTTAAAATCTTCAGCGTGTTAACCCTTTGAGCAGAAACTGACAAAATAGGGAAAGTAATTGTGGCATTTAATGTTACTGTTGGACTTGATGGACTAATGTCTTTATTCAACCTCAAATACTATGTAACTATGTAACAGTGTGTGCCTGCTCCTGGGTAATACTGTGTCACAATGCAGTCAGTAAGCCAATAAACTTGTAGAGGCTGGAGTCCAAAAGTAATTAGCAGGGAAGTTTATTGTACGCAGTTAGTGACAACTATTTCACAAACAGCACTGAGTCTTCTCAAGCCAGCTAGTAACAAAAAAGACAAACAAAAAGCCTCTGTCAGAGATCTACCTACACATAGAAAACAGTTTCACCCTCACTGAATAAAGGTGCCAAGCTAAGCTTTTAAACACCTGCCAAACATAACATTTTCTCAGGTCTCACTATACCTCTAGTGCAGCAGCCTGGAAAGTCTTTGTTTCACAGTCTCTCTCCTCCCAGTGACCTGTTAGGCTGGGCACACACCTTACAACCATCGCAAGACTTTTTTGTCTTGCGATGGTTGTAAGGTAATTAAAAAAACGTACGATCTGCCCATCTTGGACAGGCAGATCGTACTTGCGATGATCACAAGCCGCGCCCCCCTGAGGGGCGGGCTTCCGATGACCGCAATGCCGAACTGGCAGTGTGCGCTTACGCACACCGGCCCATCTGGCTTTTATCTTACGAACATGCTACACACCCGTCGAACATCGTACGATGCTCGGCGGGTTTTCGAAAATGTTCGTAAGTTAAAAGTCGTGCGACCTTACAGTAGTAGAGGTCGCACGGCTTCCACACACCTTACGATAATCGTACGATCGCGGGATTTCCCACGATTATCGTAAGGTGTGTGGGCACCCTTAGCTGCATCTCCCTTTAAAACCTTCTGTCCACACCCTGTTTAGGCGAGTTAACCCATTTTGTAATGGAGCGCCTGTTTCAACTTACTGGTAACATAGTAGCCAGCAATTACCTCACCCCGTGGCCAGTATAATCTGTCACAGTTACCAAATAGAGAAGTAGTTCCCACTGTTCTGCCTGCATCACCAAGAGAGTCTTCCTCTGGCCTCATGCACACAGCGTTGAAAACACATCAGTTCAGGTGCATTTGGAGCACCTTTCTAAACGCACCTAATTGCTGTATACCATTGGTCTGTATTGTTTTTGAAAACATGTCACTTTAAGAAAAAAAAAGTATCAGCATTTGGGATCGGCGAGTACTTGAGGAAAAGTATCAGTACTCGTACTTGGTTTTGAAAAAAATGTTATTGGTGCATTCCCACATCAAACGGTTTCCTTTTTTTTTGTTAGAAATTACTGCAATGTCACTGTTCACATTTCAATAAAGTTCTATGGGCACAGCATGGTGGAATGTGGTTGTAATGTGTGCCATACTTTTTTCGGCACACACCACGACAACGAGGTGGTGTGAAGTGAGCCCATCTGGAACAAGTCAAATTGACTTGTCTTGCGGCTGCCCTGGAAAAAATGGGCAGCGTAGCGCCAATGCATTAGGTGTGAACAGACCCTTAAAGTGACATTAAGGGCAAACGTCCTCCCCCCCACCACCACCACAGTGCTAATGTAAGAACTTAACTTAAATGATGCCTCTTAATCCAATCTTCTTTCCTGTAGTTTTTAGCTGTCCTTTCAGCGCTGGGTGCGGGTCTCCGATCCAGCGCTGACTCCTCTCTCCTCCTCTTCTATCATGTCCTACTGTGTCTGTGCGAGTGCACGCGTCTCCATAGACTTACCTTGTGTCTCTCGTCTCCCAGCCGAACATGTGAACTGCGCATGTGCCTGCCCCAAGATCCTTTTTGGCCGCCCGAGAAATTTTCAGATGTTCGGACGGGAGCGTGCGACGGAGACACAAGTAAGCATTAACCCTTTGAAAAAATTTTTTTCTTTTTTTATCGTTTTGTAAATATCTACTGCTTGCTGGCAGTAGATATATGCAAAAACATGCGAGGGTTTAAAAACCCTTTAAAAGTATTCTATTCACCTGCCCCTCCTGCATCCCATGTGTGTGTAATTACAGAAACATAATTATAATATCCTCAATCACCAAATTTGAATAGGTGGGACAGAGCTCTCCACCACAGTAGCTGGCTGAATAATGCAATACACATCACCTGTGTTTTAGGGCACCTCAAGCACTCTACAAAGTATGTCTACATTCATGCAGGTGCCTGTAAGTAATGATAGAACAGAATGTTTAAATACAGATGCACTTAAAACACAGTTTTGTGCTTTTCGCAGCTTGGTGTAATGACAACAGGGCTGCCTTCTACTTTATGTTGGAAATGCTGGGGTCAAATGTGAATACAATAAAATGTGAAATGCTTCTAGATCTGCTGAAAGCAGCAGCTCTCGTAATTGCTAGCTACATTAAAGACTGAAGGAAGACAAGAAAGATTCTTCAGAGGAAAGAGCTCTTGCAAACCAAGCCTTTTGCAATCTCTACATACAGGCAATAATGAAAGAAGTCACATTGGGCGCCTAACGTATCAAAGCTACATCATTTCATTCAATTTATTCATACTGTGATTAGTTGGTTTCAATTATTGAGAAATGTAACACAATGAGTCAGGTAAGAACAGAAATGGTTGTCACATATGTAACATCCATGTCTATTCTGTTTTTATCTTCATCTTTATGGAGGAAAAACAGACCCATGTAATCCCTACAGGTGGCCGGATGTAAACAGACATGAGCCTGCCTATATCTGCCCACATTGGTCTGCTTTTGCAAGCTTCTTGCGCTTGGCCCGACGAACCTGAACAGACCCGGATGTAAATGGACACACATCCACATATTGTATATCAGAGTGAGGTAAGCTACTGAGAAGGATTGGGGTGCCTTTGCTGTGAATCAGAGAATAAATTGCTCTACAGTGTCTACAGCTAGAGGTCAGCAAGGGCTTGTTTTAAAGCTCATTTATTGATTGTTAAAGCAGAATTCCAAGATAAGCAAATATATAAAATGCAAGAGGCGTTTGTATTTTTACTGAAATCTTGGTGTGCTTTGTGTAATTCTTCCAGATTGTGCAGCAATCCAGTTGGAAACTTTGCCTTTATGCATTAGCTTTCCGTCATAAAGAGCAGTCGCTGCTGCGCTCTCCTCTTGCACAGGGTGACTGGTCTTGTCCACCCTCTGCTCTAGTTTTCTGCAGGAAGCCCGTAGTGGGTAGGCAAGCTGGGTCCCTCCCACAGTTTTATTTACACAGGATATATGCAGCACAGAGATGATGTCAGTACCACTTTTAGAAAGTAATAACTGGGCTTAGAAAGGTATTTTGTCAAAACAAAGTGGATTTATACCCTTGACTATTGAGGAATATATTTATCCCTTGTGCTGCCACCCCTAAAAATGTGCATATGGAAATTCTACAACAGTTTTGCAATATTTAGCAGCAGGCAATATCCTTTGAATGACATATTAAATAATATATTGTAAGAAAGATGTGTCCATAGGACTTCATTGCAGGCAGACATGATTTCTTTATACTCCAAACAACATTTACACAGCAGTGAACTGAAATCTGAGTTTGGAAAGTGTCTACTTCCACTTGAAAAAGAGGGTCAGAGCTACAGTATGCTTTTAATCCTGCTCAACAGAAGGTCACACGTATTTTAAATATTTTATTAACCAGAACTCCCCTGCTGACATACATAGAGCAGCTCAGACAGTAAATTCAGCAACATGAAAGCCGCTAACAGATCACTATCTCCATTCTTTACAGATCTATAATTCTTCATCAAAGTACGCTTAATGATCCAAGACTAAATATACATCGGAAGTTTTAACATCTTCTATACTGTGCAAGCGAGAGATTTTATAGCATGGGATCAAAATTAAGTGCTATGACCGGTGCTGAAATAAGCATAGCATGAATTCAATCTGCAAATAAACCTTCTGTCCAGTAAACTACACATGTTCTCATATATGAGAACCACAGCAATGACTAGCAAGATTTTGCTATAACCAGTAAAATATTAAACCTTTCTTGACTGTATGGCTAAGCCTTGCCAAAACTGCTTCAGAGGCCAGTAAGGGTATTCTCAATGAACAAAGAAATGGGTGTAGGTGTAGCCTTGCCATGAAGTCAGGTGCCGATACCAAAGGGAGACTGTGAAAACATGGTCATCAGTGTATGGGTTATGTGGGTCTTATTGTTGGGTTATGTTTATGTTATACTGGGTAACCGGTTATCAAAAGACTGTAAACCCCCCCCCCCCCCCCGCATCTTTTTTTTTTGATGT
>NW_017306901.1:506875-539281 GCF_000935625.1 Nanorana parkeri | reverse complement strand
GAACTTGTTACAGTCTATTTGTCCATTTGTCTGATTGAGTTAACAAGGGGATTAACTTGTCACTAGATGTAGCTTAGTACATTACCATATGATAGACACTCAGGAGATGATCCCATCCGATTTGTTTTCCCTCTCCCTATTCTTTCATTAAGGCATCAAGGAGGGGATTGCTTGCTCGATGTTTTGATTGTGTTTTGTTTTTAGACCACCAGAACTGTATAAATACTGTGCTGGTTTTCAATAAAGCAGAGTTTGTTTCACCCTACACTTGGTTTCGGCAAGTGACTGGGAGCTAATAAATCGGGTTGCAATATCTCCTGAGCAAGGAAGACTACAGAGGCAGACATTCTCATCCTGAGTACCGGAGTCCGTCACAGAGACTAAATCAGAGAGGCTCACAAAGAAAGCTCTGCTAATAAAGGCAATAGCAGGTATGTTGTAAACTCTGTTACTAGGCAGGAAAAAGAGAAGTTCCACCTTAAGCACCAACTCAAAGCGATTCTAAATAAAACAGAAAGTATCCTGCAATAGAATACCCTGAATACTCACCTTTCTGCCAGGGAGTAAGTTGAATTTAGTTCTCCATTACCTATTGTCATTCCTCCCACTGACCCCTATGGCAATTCACCTCCTCTGAAGAACGTAGGGGTGTCTGGGAAGAACCACACAGAGGCCAGCTGTGGACAAGCTAGCCAACAGGCCTGGAAGTGTCACATATCCTTTTCTCTTATAAGGTAATTTCCTTCTTAAATTGTTGGGTAAGCAACAGGGTCACTTTAACAATTTCAGATATTTTCAAGGGTTGCAGGCTGATTCTTAAATAGGTTAGCATCAGATCTATATGACAAAGATAAAATTGGAATTTTTTTATCAACACAGAAAAAGGGTTTTTTGTGGTAATTTGTTACCGATGTCTTATTGATTACAAGTATTGCTAATGTGAAAAGAAAATACATTTGTCCTTGGTCATTAAGTCGCAACCCAAATCGCACTGCAATGGAACGCACGGCATTGCGGTACCATGCATTCCAGTGTGGGCGTACGAACTGTGCGTGGGAGGTGCGTTTGGGGTACCATTCAAATGAATGGCAACGCAACACACCACCCACACCAGAATGCACGGTAGGTGTGATTGCGTGGTACAGTGCGTTAATTGCACAATACTATGTGATTAACGCACTGTACTAGTGTGAGCGGGCCCTCAAAAACACTGCAACAATCTCACACACTCACAAACATTCTGACACACATACCCATTCCCAAACATTTAAAAAAAAAACATTTTTTTCAAGGTCCACCCAGTCTCCCTACCTTATGAGAACTGGAGTGGATCCTCAGCCTGGGGTCCAGTGTGGGCTGCTGTGCTGTGAGCTCCATCCATATGTGCATGGCTTGTACAGCTCCCTTGTGTGCCATGTAGAGGTGTCAGGAGCCGGAAATTGATGTCACCATCGCACCTCTATAGGACAAGTGAGGGAGCTGTAAGCAATGCATGTATAGATGGAGCTCCCTCACGGCCATAGCCCTATCCCATCTCGGCGCCGGGCAGCCTATTTTGAATGGCTGCTTGGCGCTAGAACTGACAGTGCTGTGCTAGAGGCAGGCAGAGGAGCTTCTCACCTAGAAAAGTGGAAGGCATACGGTGGCCCTCTGAAAATGGGGTCACGAACCACTTTTGGGTCATGACCCACTAGTTGAGAACCAAGGCCCTAGATCATGTAACCTTTGCAGGGCGGGAGTAGCCCCACTGCAACAGTTAATTTTTCTAAAACCTGGAGTTGTTCTTTAAATTTGATCATGTCCCTTTCACTAGAACTCAACTAACCCTAGCCACACACACACTCACTCACATGAGCTCCCACGTAGGCATTAGGGATTGTTTTCAGCATTGCATGTGATCCCACATTAGAGAGATATGAACAAGGGTTCACACATGAAATACACAAGCCCATAGAGAGGGCATACTATTCAATGACAAGGAACAGCAGTGTATATCCTTGGCTATGGAAAATCAAAAAACGTTAGGAGTAATGATTTGCTAATGTGTATCCAGAAAGCACCTATAGAAGGAAATGCTCGTGGCCTAAAACTATGATATCCAGAACATAGAGCTGTGTATGGTATTGAATCAATTCCATTGCATAGCAATCTTATATAGTTCTGTGAAAATAAATTCACAATGTTTCTGCAGACAGATCAGTCTGGAACTGTACTGTCCAATAAGTTGCCCCATGCTATAAAAGGGACTCTGAACGTCTTCCTTCACATCTGAAACATTAAATCTGTGCAGTCACAAGTTATTTAGCATATCAAGTGTATCTAACCCAAAACAGGTAGCTTCAGCATCATTTAGACACATAACCTGCCATTTGTGAATGAAGGCATTGACCCTGAATGCTGTCACATAGGGGACACAGACAATGAAGCAGAGACAGGAAAAAAACAAAACATTCTGTGCTCTTTATCACTGTTCCGCCAAGCATCAGTTAAATTTGCATGTGCACGTTCAATTCCACACCCCATGGAGATCAGTGGCCTCTAAAGAATGTGACAAGTTTGCATTCAACTGCAAATATAAATGAAATGAAAACAGAAAGATAGAAAACTGGGGATATCCAGAAAAGCACTTGGTTTGGGACATTCCATATAGGAGCACTGTGTTTCCTCTCTACAGATCCCAGGTTTCCCAGGACAGCGCGCTGAATTTACAGATTTCAAATCCACCTGCTTGTGAAAACTAGTATTTTGTTATGACCATAAAACACATCTGTGGGAATATAACAAAACTGGAGCAAACCGCATATAGAGCAGTTGCCCACGGCAACCTATCAGCATCTCCCTTCAGTTTGTTTAGTTAAGCTTTAAAAATGAAAGACAGAAGCTGATTGGTTGCCATGGGTAACTGCTCCAAATTCTGTCTGCTCCAGTTTTGATAAATTCCCCTCAAAGGGTCTCTTTGAGAAACCCTGCATTTCAGTGACAGACTGCAATCCTCCAAGAAATGTAAGCAAAAGTAGAATGGGGTCCTGTCGTTGATAAGGAGAAGACTTTTATGCAACTACTCCGCTCTGGCGGTCTAAGGTCCTATAAGTCATTACTTCCTACATAGTATATTGGACGAGAGGATGCGGATTGACATTCCATCCCTGGAGTGGTGGAGAAGACTGCAGGGACCGGTCTGGCAACCAGCCGACTCTAAGGTTCAGGTGAGAATCTTTTTTTATTTCTACCCCTAGACAATTACAAAAAAAGAGTTAAGATCATTTCTGCCCGAAGGTTTTCTTTAAATGCAAATTTAGACATTTGGTACAGAAAGGCTCAATAACATGAATGATCTTGTATTTCCTTAAAGTAAACTGCTGTGAGCTGGGTGGGTTTTTCTCCCTAATGTGCAAGTATGCACATCATATATGTACATTAGGGCACACTAAGGATACATTCATCCTAGCTGTGAATGTGTTTTGGGATTCATGCGGCAGGAATCCCAAATATGCTGTTTAGAAGCCGCCGCTGTCTCCCATTCAAGTTAAAAGAACTATGTGGGTAAGTGTCCCAAAACTCGGTATATCGCAAGCGACAGCTTGCAGTACACTGAGACCGCCGCAGCCAGGACAGATCCCGACATTACTGTCGAGATCCACCCAGCTGCGTGAGTAACAGAGGCAGAGCCAGCTGAACCCGTCCCCTCCTCCATTCGTTCCTCCAGTCAGCGCTGGAGGAGCGGGGAAGGGGGGGGGGAATCCCTGTAGGGAGCCGTGACTGACGGTCACTGCTCTCTGCAGGGACAGGATAGAGAAGTGAGCGAGCGACGGTATGTGTTTGCCCACTTCCCAATCTATTGAGCCAACGTATGACAGTTTCTTTGTCACACATTGGCTCGAACTATGAGGTGAGTGATTTTCACTCACCTCATAGTTCTCCTTTAATGATCGGGTGATATTGGCCACATTTGAAAGAGACAGTCCAGCAGCACTTCTCATGTATGTGATACATTTACATGCAGTTTGGAATAGATCACCATCCCTGGACACATCCATCGGCAACAATGGTCATCAGGTCAAAAAGGGCAGATCGCCCTAATGGGAACACGACAGTAATACACACCTGATTTACATTCTACCACTCAATTTAAAAAGAATTAAAAAGACATTTTTTTTTGTACAAAAAAAAAAATACTCAGCAGTTTGTGAGACATTTGAAAAGGTACCTAAAGCATATGGAAACCCCAAAACAAAATGTAATATATTGCAGCTTACTAGTCCTTAGATGAGGTGGTTGCATTAGTTTTATTTTTTGGACTATTTTTTTATCTTTTCCTTAAGGCCTGGTTCACACCTGGGCCTTTTGTAGCGCGTTCGAACGCTCTGCAAAACGTTCAAACACCGAAATCCCATTATTGCCTATGGGCATGGTTCACACCTGGGCGTATTACAGGCCGTATGAACGCGCTACAAAACGCTGGGATACAGCCAAGTAGCCCTCGGAAACACACGTTTGTCACCCGTTCTTTTAACCGCGAATCGCGGTAAAAACGCGCATCACGGAACGCGCGACAGACGCGCATATTTGATACGCCTAGGTGTGAACCCAGCCTTACTTTCACCTGGTGATCCGGCCAGTAAGCTTTATGTTTTTCAACTTCAACAGGCCAAACCGTCCAGCAAAAATGTCAAGAGGGTGGAGACAAACCATTTAACACTGACAGGGGTGCTTACAATGGTCAGCGTTTATTTATGTAAAACCTTTATCCTAAAACAAAAAGTTCAAGCTTTAAATTGTTGGTCAAGTCCATCTAAATCTGCTAGTGCACAGGTTGACAATACTGCTGTCCAAGGGTGGCTCTGTTGCTCCTCTATGTAGAGTGAAGCCACCCCAAGACAGAAAGTGTGTGACTAGCCAAATTATCAGGCTAAAATAAAAGGTGAAAAATGCTTAAAAAAAAAAAAAAATGTAGCCATCACTGCTCTCTGCCGGGATAGATCGAGAAGTGAGCTAGCGACGGTATGTGTTCGCTCACTTCCCGATCTACTGAGCCGACCTGTGACAGTTTCATTGTCACAGGTTGTCTCAGATTATGAGGCTGAGTGAAAATCACTCGCCTCATAATTCTCCTTTAAAAAGGTAAATTCTGCAATATTGACTTAAAATAAAAAAGACTCACTGAAATACACCAATTAACTTTAAAGTGACGCTAAACTCAGGAATAAAATCTTAAAACTACATTCAACTACCTTAACTATTAACAAAAACGTAACTTCTTATTTGTACATCACTCAGCTGTAGATCCTCAAATCATCTCTGAATTGGTGCTGTCCTTTATCTCTGGAGGGTGTCTACTTTGTTCCCATGGCCCCGGTGTGTGCTGTAAAGTAGCCATCACTCCAAGCTCACTCCCATGATGGACTACAATCTCAATACAAATTAGTAAACTAAAAACATAGGATTGTAGTCCATCACAGGAGCGAGCTTGGCGTGGTGACTAGTTTACAACACACACAGGGACCATGGGAAACAAAAGTAGCCATCCTCCAGAAAGGACAGTGTTAGCACCAATTCAGAGATGATTTGAGGATCTACAGCTGAGTGATACACAAATAAGGTACAATATGGTTAATACTGAATGTACTTGAATGCATTTTCAAGATTTGGTGTCACTTTTACCTCAGCTTTTATCACCATCTCACAACTAGTAGCCTGTCAGATGGAAAATAACAACTTCCAATAGAGGTTTCTGAAACAGGCCCTAAGCTTTGTGATAGAAGCCTGAAAAAGAATTGTTCTAAAAATAACTCCCCGGGATGTTTACAATTCAAAATAATAAAAGGAAAGTACATTCAGTATCATGGTAATTGTTGAGCTTTTAATGTTAATTTTCAGGAAAAAATGTCAGTGAAAGTGGGATGGCATCTTCCAAACTAAACAATTCCCAGAAACAAAACCCTCAGTTTCTACACTTGTGTATAATTCTTAATTACAAAAACAATTCCCATGCAGAATTCAAAATGTATGTTTTCGGATATAGAAAGGCAGATAGAACATGCACTAAAAACAAAAACATAAAAAAACAATATACATGGTTCAACACTGCACTGATTATTACAAAAATATAAAAAAAATCTGTTGCTACTGATAACCACACAGAGTCCATGAAAAACATCCAAATCTTAAAACTAAGCTTTATTTAACTTGTTAAAATATTAACTGAAACACAAGTTGGCCAGAATCTTATGAACAAAACACAAATGATTAAAGAATCTTGATTTTTAGAGAGCCAAAACCCATGAAGGAATGCTTTTTAGAAAGGGGCTCTAAACAAAATGATCTCAGTAGGGAATTTGACACCCCAAGGGATTAACATATTTTTAATAAAAATCCATGGACAAGTCTATCCAAATTCAAGTGAATGTATGATTTCATCAGCAATACAGGGAGAGAAGAAAGATTCTAGCAATCGGTATACAATACTTCAGGATCCAGAGATGAGGTGTTTTATTCTGAATTTCCAAGATGTACGGTATGTCCAATCTGGCCAAATGTGACAATTTGATAAAATGATTAAACGGTCAGTCCCACTTTTTTTTTCTCAGAACCACAGGATGAGGTGGGTCCTGGGCAAGGCTCCAATCGCAATGTAGCCTTTCAGAGTGGTACAGAAGCCAGCTATGGTGTCCGGCAGGGGTGTCTGGATCACAATGACTGAACGCAATTGCAAATTCTTTGGCAGGTAAACCTTTCACACTTCTGTTATTTCAGTTGTGTAATTAGATGTAAAGGCTGCTTTTGGAAAGTGAAAATTGTTTCCCATTAGTGCTTGAAAATCAGGCAGTTCTTATTTAAGATATTTTGATATATTTAAACCAGAACAGGCAGTGATTGAGACCTCCTTTTTGAAGCTGAACTCCAGTCTAACCTTTAGTCTTGTACCACTGTAGAGGCTCCCCTACTGTACTGATAATTGCTAATTGCTTTCTCTGTTTTCAATGCACACTGTGAGCTTCTTACAGTGTTAATTAGAAGCTGCAGCAAGTCAGATAGAGTCTATTTAATTTCCTGAGTGTAGGACATCCAACATCATCTAGTCTTTCCCTTTCTCATCTAGGTACTCACAGACCTAGATGGAGTGCATCTTGGCAGGAAAAAGCGCAACTTTATCATTCAGATCATAAGCTAAACAATGATCTGTTTGGGCCACTGATAAATAGTGGAATGAAAAGCTGCTGCTCCTTTGCGGGAACCATCAGGAAAGACAAAAAGAAGGAATTAGTGGCTGACAGGTAAATCCGTACAGCACAAACTACAGCCAGGCAATGAAGGTAAATCTGCTTCCGATATATTGGAGCCAGACAGAGAGATGCAAGAATGATGTCCTGGTTGACGTAAAAAGCTGAAACTACCTGATGGAGAAAGGCTCTAAGCCCAATACTACCTTAACCTTGTTTAACCTTGCAACCCAAGTCTTGACCACAAAATGAAAAGCTAGTGGTCTTTGGAGCAAGACTGCAAGAGATCTGTCTTTTGATGGTACTCATGGCCAAATGTTGATTTAAACAAGATTTGAAAAAGGTTAGAACTTGTCCCACAGAGTATCTTCTGGGAGGTGAAACTTTTTTTCCTCACACCAAGCGAGGCTTGGTTAATAGTATGGGGATTACAGACTTGGAGAGACTCCGGTCTCTCAAGATCTAGGTTTCAACAACCATGCTATTATGTAAGAACTCTAGGAAAAATTACTTAAACCTGTTGGGTAACAAATGGTTGAGTGTAATGAGGTGGCGGCTTGTCTGAAGAGCCACAGCTCTCCTGTCAGTCAAATGTACCGTATAGCTAAAGCTATACTTAGCGGCGTAGCCCAGCTTACCAGGACCAGAAAGCCATCTTGGTGGTGGGAAACTATGACAAATTTGGTGGATTCAATGTCAAACATTTGGATGTGAATGAAGACATGTAAGGCCTAAGGTCCAAGATAGGGTGAATGTCTCACTTTGGTTTTGGAATAGTGAAAAAGCTGGCATGAAAACCCTCATACCTTTCCTGCTGTGGCACCGTTTCCTTAGATCAAAAAGGTCTGCAAGAACAGAGTGGAGGTCTGCTAGCCTGTGCAGAGACACAGGTAGATTAGACAACATAAAGCAGTGTGTAGGAACAGTGGGGAATTCTAGTTTCTAGCCCCTAGGCAACACATATCTTACCCAGGCATCTACGGTGCTTTGAGTCCAGGTGTGAGAAAAGGCCAATAGATGTCTCCCAGTTTTGGAAAGTGGGGTCATCCCTTCAAGATGAAGATGACTTGCGTGCTACATTGGAGGATTTAGAACCCAAGGGTTTATGGTTGTACTGGGCCCCTCTCTTAAACTTGCCTTTGGAGTGAGAGGTCTGTGAGAAAAGAAAGGAAAGCTCTTTTGGTTTTAGAGGCAGGAAAAGATTTTGCTTAGCCTTATTTTTCTGGGAGAAACAAGTACCCATACAGCCAGTAGTGTCCTTTGTGAAATTGTCCAGCGAAGGAACAAACAGACACTTACCATCAAAAAGGCATGAGCAGCAAGTGTTTTTTACATTGCTGTTCTCTGTAAAGAACAGGTTTTGATAGTCTTGGGGGGGCTTGAGGAACCCCAGACTGGCAACAGCAGTAATAGAAGCACTCAAGCTAATTCCCCAGCATGTAATTAACCCTTTCTGAAACTGACTGATTGGGGGAGTAAACGCTACCAAATAGTGTGGTAACTCCCAAAGTTCAGCTAGAATGCTGTACCCAATTAAGAGTCCTGAGAGACTGGGTCACAACAGACACTGTGCCATGACTGAGTACCTGGAAAACACTCTGAAGACCACGAACATAGTACCCATATCAGGGAAGCACCAATGGCAGTACCTAACTCTGCAGTCCAGGGGGGCCTGTGTACAGCCTCCAAGGCACACTGAGGATTAGCCTATCTGAATAGCTGCAATTAGAGCCTAGTTCAACAGCATATTGATGAGGTCAGTGACAGTGACTTTAAATGAAACCTGTGCTAGGTAAAATAGTGGGCAGTGATTACCTGCTTGTTTCAAGCCAGTGACTTAAAGAAGAAATTATGCCAGAGGATCTGCATAATATGGTACAGCATATAGCAAGTGCTCTACTCCAGTCTGGAGGGTAAATGGTTCATTCATCCATTCCTATATAAGGCTTTGCCCCACTGGTTTGATGTAGTAGATCACTCATCATTTGTTGTACCATACAGTATCAAACAAATCCACTGGCTTCAGTACTTTGAATCAGTGACCTGAAACAAGAATGCAGCCACCTAAATCTGAGATTAAAAAAAAAAAAACCCCACTGTTTTCTCTTTAGGCCAGTTTTCCTTTAAAGTAGATCTGTCCTGCTACATTGTATATTAAATATTAATGTTGCAGTCTGCATATATTCCGACTTGCTTTGTATAGTTCCCATCACACATACCTTACATAACTCTTTATGCCGTGTCAAATGCTGTCAGCCTTATAAAACTAAGGCCAAAGACAGATTAACATGTTCAATTTCTAAACTGCATGTGATCATTCAGAGTTGGGATCCTGCAGGCTATGAAGAAAATTTGGCAGTCTCTTAGAAGTCCTGTAGCAATGTTCTAGGTGTCAGTACATAGCCCTTTGCCCCCTAAATAATGGATATCTGGCCAAACATAAATATCCCTGAAGGCAAATCCAACAAATTCACCCTACACTAACTAACCTAATGTACATCTGAGCCTGTTCCTGGACACTTATATTTTACAAAGAAGTAACACACAAGCTCAATAATGAATGGATAAATCAGAAGAAAAGTGAATGTTACACAAAAAAAAAAAACATGATGTTATAGTATGCGCAGCATATTAGCAGATTATGACAGACTCGCCTACCAAAGCCATCCCCTTTCAGCAGAAGCAGGCATCTTCCACCGATTTTTGAGTCTTTGGCCCCTATATTGACTGCCACCGTGATGAATGCGCACAGGGAGTTACTTCATCTCAGCATGCTGAACCTGTGCACTGATCTGCGCTTACATAGTCTCTTCTGCCACATAAAGCCTGCTGGGTCAGCAGTTTTGTTTTGAGTTTACTTCCACTTTAAAGAAAAAACAGTGACATTGATGCCCATAGTAACCAGATTTCTAATTTTCATGTTGATAGGAGTAAGATAGTATTTTTTCTTGGATGGATATAAGAGATTGCTTTACAACAACTAATAAGAATTTTAAACTTGCCAATACGTTTAGGTAAGAGTTAAAGCAGAAGTAAACTTCTAAAGTAGAGTTTTTTTTGCAGAATAGACATGCAAAGTCATCTCCTCCAAAAACAAAAAGTCAGTTCCTTAACTCTAGTAGTGTTTTTTTGCCTACACTAGATGGCGGATGCGCAGTGCAGGGTACTACCCTGGGTCCTTTTCAGCATCTGTAATATCTCTGGAATGGAGCTGGGGACGACGTAACTCCTGTGTGCATGCACAAGAGTTACAACTTCAGAGGCAGACCAATGAATGAAGAGAATGACAGGGGACCGGGAAGAAGCATCAGAGGAGATAGTGGTGGCGGTGGACAAAATAGCGACTGAATGAAAGTCTAGATCGGTCAGTGCTGGAGGAGAGGACACTTTTATGGTAAGTGTGTCATAACGTGCAAGTAAAACAATTGTTTTCTATGCGCCCAGTTAACACCATATAATTGTGCACAGAAAAAACGCAGCTCAACGGACATGGAGTAAACAAGCCCTGGACGTTTTATCATTTGCATTACTGATCACTAGCTTGCTCAGCTATGCTTGTGCTCCGACAGTTGAAGCAGGAATTCTGTTTTCTCTACTTTATAGGTAGAGTGAAATACACTCATCCCCATAAAATCAGAGCCGATGTGTGACACTGAAGCTGTCACACATCGGCTCTATTGATCGGGAACTGAACGATAACATAACCCAACATAGCCTCGACTGGAGAAACGGATGGGGGAGGTAGTGGGCACAGCTGGTTCTGCCTCTAGAGAGGCAGAGCCAGCTATCAATCAGGCAATATTGTCAGGATCTGTCCCGGCTGCAGCGTGGCCTTGTGCGGTCAGCACATAGGGGGCAATAGCTGTTAGTATATGTCCTCCTGTAACCCTGAGGAGAACTATGGGCAAAAAAGGTTGGGCCATAGTTCCCTTTTAGTTAAAATTTTTCAGATAAGTAACTGGCAAGAAAATACACAATGCATTAAAAATAAATGCAAAGTTTAAAGGCACCCTTTATTTTAAAACAAACCTGTGCTTTGGCCATGTAGTGCGTTGTAAAGCACAACTGCAGACTACTTTTTGTTTTGTTTTGGATAGAGCAAGGAAGTCTTACAACCTGTCAAGTTTTTATTGCTATGATTTCTCACTGCTTTCTTTTTAGCAGATGAGTACCATACAGATATTTCCAAAGCAGAGATACAGACAGCAATAAATACTATCTTTTCAGTAGAGTCGCATAGGTGTGCACCCTCTGTCGGGTTTATTGTCTTTCCTATCCCCAATGGTGAGTTTTCCCTCACTTTCTGTCTAGGTTGAATTCGACCTTGTGTCAAAATCCAAAGTACATCAGATTCTCCATCATCCGACATTCAAGCAAGTAGCACCCGGGCAAACAAGCAAAAAAACAGGCAACCGGCAAAAAAAATAAAAATAAAAAAAATTGAGTACATACGTCCTCAATTTTTTTTTTTTGTGGTAGCTTGATGCACAAAAATTGCTGGTTACACACTAAAAAATGTATTTACTAAATCTATTTAGTTGCTAAGGAAATTCTTTGTTTTCATCTTACTGCAAGCCGGTGGCAAGAGTCTGCGGCAGAATGTAAACAATGGGCAGGCCAGCTTGCTATTGGCGATTTCAAATTGCAATAGCCGGCTGGCTATTGTACCCACCCACTGAGCAGAGGAAAGCAAATTAGAAACTAAAGATCCCCGCGGGTGCCAAATAACTGGGAGTTTACTGTACTGCTATTTTGGATGCCCCCCATTCTTATTACTGGTATTTTATATGGTGCTGACAATTTATACTGCGCTTTACATAGTGACACATTCACATCAGACTCTGCCCTTGCAGTCTAAGGTCCTTATCGCACATGCATACATACATACAGGGACAGTTTAGACAGGAGCCAGTTAATCTTCCAGCATGTCTTTGGAGTGTGGGAGGAAACCGGAGTACTCGGAGGAAAACCACACAAGCACAGGGAGAACATGCAAACTCTTTGCAGATCGTGACCTGGCCGGGATTCAAACCAGGGAGCCCCAGTACTGCAAGGCAGAAGCACTTATCACAATGCTACTGTGCTGCCCAAAAATGTGAGAATAAAAATAAAAATAAAAAAATATACACACCTCAGCATCTGGCAAGATCACTCACAGCATCACCTGGATTTTGCGAAAGCTGAGGATCCCAAATCTCATGAGACTGCACTTCTTAGCTTTCTCTAGAAACCATGGGAAGGCTGAGTGACACCACCAGTGCCTAGGCAAGCAGGCTGGAAGGTGTAAAGAATTATTATTAATATTATATTTTATGTGTTTGTTTTCTTATTTTTTTTCCAAGCTTTTTTTCTTTTCACTTGAGACAGAGGGCTACTAAATATCAATACCTGTATTTTGATGCTCGGTCCACTTTAAGTGAGTAGTGTTGGTCAAGATTGCACAACTTGTAGTGAGAGGTTTCAAGTAGAAAGAACCACATGGATGATATAGGTAACGACAAAATTACATTCTGTCAAATAAATCGCTTGCTGGGGATCAAAAACACATCTGAACAGAACTCAACTGCAAGTAGGCATAACAATAAAGTGATATTAAAGTCAAAAGGTTTTTAAGCTATTTCATATACTGATTAAATCACTTACAATGGATTCTGCTTCTTGATCTTAGCTTCCTGCAGAATCAGCTGGTCCCCTGAACACTGGCCCTGATTTCCTGTTTAGGGTGGCTCCTTTTCCTTGCAAGGCCCTATGGAGCCACCCTTCAGTGTATTTGTAAGTGATGTGGGTCTCTAGAAACGCTACTACTCTCCTCCTCCCTCTTCAAGCTTGTAGATGGACAGCTGCTGTAGATTTTTCTGTACCTTGTGATCTTGTACTGGACAGGAAGTTCAGGGATAATTAGCAGAGAGAACTGGAGGCAGCTGTTCAGAAAAATGATGACTAAGTTCTTGGGCAAAAAAAACAAACAAATACTTTGCTGAAGGACTTGACTAATTTTCTTTAAATCCAGGAGCCAGCTAAAAAAGTTAGGAACCAGGTTTTTTTCTTCCAATGGCGTTTCACAGGGGAGGCGGGGACTTTAATTTTCTTGTTTTGGTATTTAAATTTTTTACCCATTGGAGATGCCAAGTTCTCTTTAAATCAAATGTCAAATCAGCAAAGGAGGGACCTGAAGGGGAATGCAGATTCAGACTCTATCAGCGGTTTCTCACCGATTACAGCCTGTAAGGAGAGACCGCTGACAGTGTGAGAGTCTGCAGTGGGGAGGAAAACAGCAGAGTTATTGCAGTGGCAAAAGAAACGGAGGTGCAGAGAACAGGCTGACAAAAGCCCAGGCGCCAGGATGCAATTTCTAGTCGCAGTGGTGTCCTGGTGCCTGGGATTTGTTGACCCCTGCTTTGTTGGGTAATATATTTTTTTGCTCTGGATTCATTATTGAAAAAATGTTTGAGAGTTTACTACTACTTTAATTTTGCTTAGTTTTCATGCATACAAACTGTTTGTACAAAAAGCATGTCACAATTTGGCTATTATAGTTCTAATTGTTTCTCTTGAATGACACCAAGTTCCCTTACTTTCTTATCAATTACTTATGTAGTGCCCTCAACTCTCATATTTCTGCACAGAGTAAATGATACAACAAAGGTAACAGATAACAGAAATACACAGAACTTTTCCAGTGAAAGGTACATACAGTTGCGTAGCATAATCATATACAGTAGTGTGCAAAGGTTTTAGACAGGTTTGAAAAAAATGCTGTAAAGTAAGAATTTTACAGCAGAAATTACAGTAAGAAATTTGCTCTGCAGCAGGACAACAACCCCAAACATACAGCCAATGTCATTAAGAACTATCTTCAGCGTGAAGAAGAACAAGGAGTCCTGGAAGTGATGGTTTGGCCCCCACAGAGCCCTGATCTCAACATCATCGAGTCTGTCTGGGATTACATGAAGAGACAGAAGGATTTGAGGCAGCCTACATCCACAGAAGATCTGTGGTTAGTTCTCCAAGATGTTTGGAACAACCTACCCACTGTTCCTTCAAAAACTCTGTGCAACTGTACCTAGAAGAATTAATGCGGTTTTAAAAAGGCAAAGGGCGGTCACCCCAAATATTGATTTGGATTTCTCTTCTGTTCATTTACTTTCCATTTTGATAAATTATAAAAATAAACTATTAACACTTTTATTTCTGAAACCATTTTTTTATTCTATAGGGTCTTGGCATTCAGAAAATATATAATGTTGGGGGGTTTTACGTCATTTTCAGGCCTAAAATGTGGAATATAACATGGGTGCAAAAATTGAAAAAAGGGCCTCAGTCATGAAGGGGTTAAAGCATTTTTTTCACACCTGGCTAAAACCTTTGCACAGTAATGTATATGAAAATAAAATAGGTAGAAAAACCCTGACCATATAAGCATATTATCACCTTCTTTAAGCCAAAAATAAAATGTATTTAAGTTGTAACATTTTAATGAAATTTTAGGACATTACCAATATTTTTTTAATCTGCAGCTTTTATTAGAATGCCTGCCACATTAGGCCCTTGGTTGAGGAACCTTCTATAACACAGTGTCAACGTTCTGTCCCTCTTCCCAACTGTGCTCCTGCATTCTACTCAGGTGGAGAAAAATGGCCATTTCAACATCCAGGTATAGTACACTGTAATCACAATCAAGAAACCCACCTGGAAAATGACATGCAGCCCTCACTAGAGTGCATGCATGCAGACAGGAAGTGCTGCAGGTTGTGATCAGCATCACTAAGATGCAACAAAGTATGAAAACAAGTAATAAATCCTTTTGCGACTAAAGGCTTGTTTTAAGAATACACACCCAAACCAATTTTAACAGCGTTGGTATGCTTCATTTAACAATAACTTTATGGATAATTTTTCTGACTGACAGCAGGTCGGAGAACTTGGAGCACATGCCTAGTTCTCCGCTGCAATGTTAAAGTTCTCATGGCAAGGAGCATTCTACATTTGGACTTACAAAGGCACATTGTGCTTACAAAGGGGTTAAATGAAAAAGCAACTGTGTATAAAACACACACAGTCCTTTGGCAAACTAAATGCCATTCAGTTAGTTAGGACTTGCTTCTTCTTCAATTACCTCCACCCATTTCTCACCCCTTCCCCACTCTTCTTTCTCCTAATCTGTGCCATTACCACTAATTATATCCTGTTAATGGAACAGTCCATCAGCAGTTTTACTGTAATGATCCTTCTAGGACCACGTGGTTTATCATATCTGCTATGCCATAAATGTTCATACATGTTTCCCTGTTCGGTATACTTTGTTACTGGTGGATATAATGATAATTGATTTGAACAATAAGTCAACCTGTCAAATGAAGATGGATAGAGTAATTTGTTGTAAAAGCTGATTCATAAGAATGTACAGCAAACTTGCTTTTGCTGAAGGTTTCTATGCAGTGGACAAAACCCCAGTGGGCCTGATTTCCAAAGACCACTGCACAATTTGGAGCATCTGCCCAGAGCAGCCAAACAGATTTAAAGTGTACCTAAAACCCTGAACAAAAATTTAATATACACTATTCCAGGTTAGCAATGCTTAGATGTGGTAGCTGCCATGAAGAAGAAATAGTGTCTTTCGAGTAAGGGTTCTTACAGTCTGGTTCCCAGCTGTGGTGCTCCCAGCAAGGCTCATGAGAGGTTTCAGCATACCTCTGGTCTCAGCCGTGTTTGGTATAGAGCAGTGAGGCAAGGTAGGGGCTAACTATACCAGAAACAGTACATGTGGCTGCATTTCCTGTAAAGTCTGTGTTTCCATCCACTTTCCTTTAACCACTTGCTGGCCATGGTATTAAACCCCCTTCCTGTCCAGGCCATTTTTCAGTATTCAGCTTTGCAGTACTTTGATTTACATTTATTCAGTCATGCAACGCTGCACTGAAATTACTTTTATACCATTTTTTGGGGACACATAGAGCTTTCTTTTGGTGGTATGTTGTGACCACTGGGGTTTTTATTTTTTACTATACAACGAAAAAAGTTTCAAAAATGTTGAAAAAAAACCTGTTTTCCCTTTATTATGTTATAAAACATTTATCAGCACCCAAATTTGTGGTAAAAGATAGGGTCACATCGGGTGAACAGACACCAAACATGTTGTGTAAGTAGACACCAAACATGTCAAACTTTAAAATTGCGTGCACGTGGCCTAAAATTGGCCATTAGGCGACGCTTTAAAAGCTTTTACCACTCTTCAGTTAAGTGTTGTCCGTGATAAATTGCCCTCGAATTATTGCTCTCACTTCCACATTTGCAACGACATGTAATGTGTGGCGTAATCGTTTTTTTCTGATGTAGGTGCACCCAACGTGCATTTCCGATTATAAGTGCGTGCACACAGGGGCCTTAAAATTATTTTTTTGATTTTTTTTTTTTTAAACATGAAACTTGAATTTTTTACACTTAATGATTGCTATCACATAGGGGCTAACAAGTTAATTTGCTAATCATATAAAAAGGGACTTCCTGTAAAATATGGCACACAGATGTCCAAAAATCCTCCATTTCCTGCTTTCTCCGGGATTGGGCCTGTCTCTCCAGAAAAGAACAGATTATGCCTGTCCTGAATTTACCTGCTGGTAGCAGCTGTACATGGCAGCCAATCAGCAACTCTCTTTAATTTTCAAATCTTAACTGAACAAAGAAGCTGATTGGTTGCCATGGGCAACTGCTCCAGATTTTATCTGCTTCAGTTGTGATAGATTCTGCCCATGGTCTTTTAGTATTGTCAGTCATATGCGTATACCGACACATGTGGTCACCAAAATTCATGTATCCCACTATTTGACCTCTGTCTACCTTGTGACTAACTGCTAGCTAGCTAAGCCTCTCCAACAGGGCTATTCCAGAAGCACATTTGTGATGTTGAACGAGAAGGCCTGGCTCGCAGTCTCCGCTCTAATTCATCCCTAAGGGGTTCTATCGGGTTGAGGTCAGGACTCCGTGCAGGCCAGTCAAGTTCCTCCATCCCAAACGCGCTCATCAATGTCTTTATGGACCTTGCTTTGTGAACTGGTGTGCAGTCATGTTGGAACAGGAAGGGGCCATCCCCAAACTGTTCCCACAAAGTTGGGAGCATGAAATTGTCCAAAACATCTTGGTATGCTGATGGTTCACTGGAGCTAAGGGGCCAAGCCCAACAACCTGAAAAAAAACCCACACCATAATCCCCCCTCCACCAAACTTTACACTTGGCACAATGCAGTCAGGCAAGTACCGTTCTCCTGGCAACTGCCAAACCCAGACACATCCATCAGATTGCCAGACAGAGAAGCGTGATTCGTCACTCCAGAGAACACGTCTCCACTTCTCGAGTCCAGTGGCGGCGTGCTTTACAACACTGCATCCGACGCTTTGCATTGCACTTGTAAGGCTTGATGCAGCTGCTCGGCCATGGAAACCCATTCCATGAAGCTCACTACGCACTGTTGTTATGCCAATCTGAAGGCCACATGAAGTTTGAAGGTCCATTGCTATTGACTTTGCACACAGTTGGCGACTTCTGCACACTTCAGCATGCGCTGACCCCGCTCTGTCATTTTACGTGGCCTACCACTTTGTGGCTGAGTTGCTGTTGTTCCCAGTTGCTTCCACTTTGTTATAATACCACTAACAGTTGACCGCAGAATATTTAGTAGCAAGAAAATTTCACGTAACACCTGAATCCAATGATTTGGAGGGGTGTCCCAATACTTTTGGTAATATAGTGTAGCTGAAAGTGAGCTGAATTGGAGAATTTTTCCAAATCAGCTATTTTGGCCTCGATTGTTCACTTATCCATACTCTTCACCCTTTTGTGAATAGCCTTGCAAATCTTTACCCCCACCTATTTATTTTCTCAGTGCGGCATGACAGGACCACAAACACTTCTCAATGGCTTGAACAGTATTATAGCTTAAGGACAAGTATTGCCATTTGATTTAAAATAATACGGCGGCTGGCTGGTTGCCCAGTCGTATTGATAATTCCAGGAAAGGGGTTTTTAACATGTGATGATTCATTAACTGCCAACTAGAATGTTCATGCTTATAGACGTTTTAAAACACAAAACACATCAGCAAAAGGTGAATTGTCAGGAGACTACAGGAAAGAAGGTAATTGTTCTTAGCAACTTGCCCTGTGTTTTGCAATCAAAGAAACAGCAGGTCAGGATTCATCTTATATCTCCCTGCTAGACCCATGACCTAGATTAAATGTCCTCCCGCTGATATCTAGACACATTCACAAAGCTGCACTGAGAAGAATAATCAATGTTTCATGTTGGCCAACATATTGTGACTTTCATTCAATAACTAGGAGGGCAGAAAGGAGTTGGATGGTAAGAAGCATACGTCTACGATAACAAACCTCTTTGATCGCACTGTTTTAGGAACTTTCCAGGTTATAATAGCTTGGTAGGAGAATAAGGATGCTCTTTAAAAACACAGCCCTGCATCGATTTAGTATATCTGCTGTCCAGCAATAATGTGCTCTTTTGCATAAGAAATCAATGCATTAATGAATGCTGTCTGATAAGCACTGCCCACGGAAACACAGTTAGGACCTGTGGCTGATCAAATAAAGATTGTGGGGAGGATAATATCACAATTACCTAGATTTATTAAATCACTTGATGCACCAAAGAATCATGTTTTGTTACAAAAGTTGAATATGGCAATTTTTAAAATCAGTGAACTGCTAATGCTTTCGAGGAGATAAAGCAACCGCTAAAGTAAAATATTCCACATAAGCCTGAACTTCAACTGAGCCAAACACCTGGGCCTTAGCCTTTTTGCAAGCACTTTAATAAAGTAGAACTACACTCTCTTTCTCTGTATGAAAGCACACAGAGGTGGCCTGGTGCACCACAGCTACTCATGGATGAAGGACAGACTTTAAAAGAAATAGGTGGTGTTCCCTGTAACCATTTAAAAAAAAAAACAAAAAAACAATCATTACATCCCTGCAATACATGTACATTTCTCCATAGTTTGCCCTTTCAAAACCAACAATTTAAAAGTACAAAGTTGAGAAAAATACCTGTTCATCTGTCAGGAGTCCAATGAGCTCCTAAATTCCTGTTGCGAGTTGACGACACAGTGCCCCTGCTGCACTTTAATCCCAAGCAGTGTTGTCACTTCTGCCTGCTTCACTCTTTTGGACTACATAACACCTCCCCCTATCCATAGCATAGGCATTCCGCAGTCTAACAAGAGAACAAATGCAAGGGGTGGCTAACACTGGTAGGGATTTCTGTGTATGAGGGGTAAGGTTGTTAGCTTCAACAGGAAGTTTGGAGCGCAGTAGATTTTTGGCACAACAGGTAGTGTTTTTCAATAGACAAAACACAGGCAAATGTGCATGTATTGCAGAGGTGTACTACATGTGTTTTTATTTCTATCACTTTACAACGGTTACTGGAGATGACCTCCAATAAGGCAAAGATCAAAATGCAGTAACCCATGGGAGCCAGAGGTCCTATCCTGTTTACTCATGCCCTCCTACGCTCACCTCAAGTGCAAGTGTTTCCTGGCTCGGACACAGACGTGCAAGGCGGATGAGCATAGGGGGGCGTATGGCCACGTAGTCCCATAGAGAAGGACAAGGGCTGCATACTAATCACACGCAGCACCTGTCCTTCCCGGGAGCTGCTCGGTACGGCCCTGCACGAGGAACGGAGCTGTACGTGCGGGCCGATTCCTGTGTGAATGAGGGCTAACTCTCCTTAATTAGCAACATGAACATTCAAACTTTTCACCTGCACATGCATTACCTTACAACATAACCAGGTGCTAATATGCACTCTGTTACGACTGCCCATTCCTTGTGAATGGGCTGGCAGCACACCATAACGCACTGAAAAATTAACATGCCATATTTTTAAAGCTGCACACCACAAAATCACTCACATTTGTTTGTGCATTGTGCTGCACTGCTTAGGTTTGTCATTCAAAATGCACCACAATGCATTGCAGTGTATAACATTCTGCCACACGCTGTGGTATCAAACAATAAAATGCATGTTTTACCTGGCGTTACTGCAAAGCAATAGTGCAAGTACAGCATGTTCATCCTGTTCGATCCTGTCTTTTTACATTAGGCTACATTTCTAAATAACACCATATGAGAAGGGTGTTTCCATTTAAAGTGACACTATACTCAGGAGTTAAACCATAAAAATGCATTCAAGTACCTTAACTATTAACAAAAATGTAGCTGACTTGCCCTCCATGACAGCACGTATGTTGAAGTACATTGACTTTTTACCTGTACTGACACATGAACTAGCCTGGTTCAAAGCAGCGACTATCCTGTTCACTGATCCCCTGGATAACATACATATTTAATGCATTGTACATGAAATAAAACACTGAGTGCAAACTTCCCAGTACGAGTTTCTAAATTCTTTCTAAGCCTTTAACAGGTTTTTTTTTTTTAAGCTGAAAATATTGGTTCAATCCTATTCTTTCACAAAACTTAATCTGGCCAAACCAATTTCTAGCTCTTAAAATTCTTTCCAAGTTGGTGTATTTATCATCTACGCCAGATGTCCCTAACCTTTGGCAGCTTTTAAGCTGCATTTCAATGCATCGAGCTTCAGTGTTCCAGAAGAACTTACCGTGTTAACATTTTAATGATACCATAAGAATAAAAGAAAGACACCAGTTAAACAGACATTTTGAGCTGCAGATGAGTGCTGCTGAGTGGCTCTCTCTTTCTGGCAATCATATTTTGCACCTGGCTACTACACTACTTCATTCCCTAGAAATGCCGCTTTACTTATTTTCTGAATGGCCCTCAATGAAATCATATAAAAAAACAGGTCAATGTATGCAAGGACCAGATCCAACACTGTATATTTTTTTAAGCAGAATTCCGACCAAAATTATTAACCCTTGCAGTGGGGCTACCCCCCAAACTGCAAGGGTTAACTGCACATTTTAGTCTAGGGAAGAAAATAAAGTTTTACTCACCTGATCCTCGGAGCCAGCTTGCTCTTAGACGGTCCTTCCAGCCTCATTTCCCCTCTGCTCCAGTGGTTTAAGGTCCCTGAGTTATCATGTTCTATATACAGTGTATAGGATGCTGCGGGACATACAGTCAATGAAGCAGAGGAGACAGGCAGGAGGGAGTGCTGTCACAGCAGATCGGCTCCGGGGATCGGGTGAGTATAACTGTTGATTTTCTCCCTAGGCCAAAACAAGCAGCTAACCCTTGCAGTGTGGGGGTAGCCCCACTGCAAGTGTTAATAAAAAGTTTGCCCAGAGTTCTTTAATGTGAATGTAGAAGGTTTGGAACTTCCAACAATTGCTGTCTATGTCCCCAAATGGGAGAGTTTTTCTTGCTTCCTATTTGACAGGTGTCAGAAAGCAGAAAGTAAGGGAAAATTCCCACAAAATGGAGACAGGCAGCAATAAAAAAAAAAAAAAAAAGGAGGAGAGGAGAGATTCAGAACCTTGGTCAGTGTTTACTGCTGGCTGGATCCCTATGAGGGAGATTGTCCTTGCTTCCTGTCCAGGTAACGGGTGTCAGAACAGACAGAGAGAAATCTCCACTAGGTCACAGCATTTTGAAATCTAAACAATCTTCTGAATGGGCACACACATAGCATTTAGAAACCTGGGAGACTCTGACAGAAAGGCCTCATGCACACGGACATATGAATTTTGGTAGGATATTGCGTTCAGAAAGCTAGCAGCAAGATCCTGTGTAAGAAATGGTCAGTAGTGCATCTCATTCAATCAGACACATGCACTCATGTCCTTATGAGCCGAGATCATAAAGCCAGCTTATATGAGCTTACAATTTCTTGTTAACTGCTCATTTTGGTCAAGGGAGAGAAAATAAAAAAGGTATACTCACCTGGTCTTCCGAGATGCCTGGCTGTCACAGCGCTCCCTCCAGCCTGTATCTCCATGCACTGCAGTGATGGCATCTTCATGTCCTATACACTGTGTATGGAACATGATGACTTACAGACTATAGATAGCTGCAGCGGAAGGGGAGCGAGGCTCCAGGGACCAGTCTAAGAGCAAGCCGGCTCTGAAGATTGGGGGAATATAACTTTTATTTTCCTCCCTAGGCCAAAATGAGCAGGTAACCCTTGCAGTGTCGGGCAGCCCCACTGCAAGGGTTCATAAAAGATTTGCCTGGAGTTCTTCTTTAACACATCTTCCCCAGCCTTGAATGACTTAAAAAGGAGTCATTCACTAGGCAACAGAAGTGGTGCAGAGGAAGGTGAAAAAGAGAAAATAATTCCCGCTCATCAGCTTGGAGTCCTAGAACAGGAGCACTCACAGAACGTGGACAACGCTACTGCTGCATTGAAAGGTAGTTGCTGAGAGTTTTTATCCCTGAAGAGTAAGCCCTCTGGCCAGTGGTGACAGATGGGTCACATTAAATGATTATTAAAGCAGCAATAAATTCCAGGACATGGCAATTACATTACCTCAGTGTGAATACTGTACATATGTCTATAAACACAAACAGAATGCATGCAAAATGCCAAATATCAGAACAGATTAGGACTTCTCTGTCCTCTTTAAAGGTTCACACTATTTTCTGGTCCAGATCTGGTTCGGAAAATGGTATAAACCTGCCTGCAGTTCTAGTGCATTCCAGACCAGACAAAATGAGACATGCAGTATTTTTCTAGTCTGGTCTGGTATGGACTGCGCTGGTGTGAACAGAGATGCCAGAAATAGCATAGGAATACATTAGGATGCATTTTGGGTCCGAAAACAATCTCGTCTGGTCTGGAGATGATGTGGTGTGAATGGGCCCTAAAAATAATCATATATAGGAACTAAAAGAATCCAGAAACCAGTCGGTCCAGCCTAGGTGTCAGCAATCATGTGCTTTTGAAATATAAAATATGTGAGTGTGCATATTTGTCATATGTAAATCTAGCACCTGTGAATTTTTGTTTGTAATGAAGAACCAATGTGATGATGCACAGGGAACCAATATGGGCCAACCAATCAGAAGCCGATTATTCGATTATTGAAAAAGTTGACAACTTTTTCAATAATCGATTATAATCGATTATGTCGATTAATTGTTGCAGCCCTAATCTTTATAATGTTTGATATTTAAAATTTCAATAAAAACATTGATACAGAAATATAAAATATGTGCCACTGAAAACAGTAACAAAAACAGAAGCAGTTAGTTGCACAATCAGATTTTAATCTAGCACAAATGACTACCAACTGTGTGACTTGACTATCAGACTGGATATAATTTGAAGGGATTGTTTTGGTAGACCCTCACACTACACAGTCATTGTGTGTGGCGCCAGATATAGGCACCATCTGTTATTTTTTTCAGCTCGATTTACTACCTGCCTCTTGGGATTTATCCATTCCTGTCCCAAAACTAAACTATTAAGCAATGCAGTTTGATATACCTTGCCACATAAAAGCAGACAGACACTAGGCATCAAATAAAATCACTGTGAGCTTCTGATGCTTGCCAATTAACACTGCAACTAAAGTGGTAAAGTTTACTCAATGTACTTCAATTAATTTTATGTACCGGTAATCTACTGCTGCAAAATACCAGAGAGCTCCTAACATGTAGGCTGGGTATGTCCACTTCCTGCATCTGTACAACTTCCGGTTTCTTTTCTTCATATACCACCAATCAGAATCAAACTCCAATGTAGGATTGATACTGACTGCGGCTGTGAAGAATTTGCCTACAGAAGACTCCAGATAAACAGCAGAGGAGAAATCTCTGGGGGTTCAAGGGGGTCTATTCTTGTCCTGATGACAACCCAAAATTTGGAATTTTCTTTCACTTTCAGTTATAATGGTCACCAGGACAGAACCTTCCCAATGGGCACACAGACAGCAATAAAACCCCGACAGTTGTTCTAAACCAGGGGTAGCCAAGCTTCGGCCCTCCAGCTGTGGTGAAACTACAAATCCCATGATGCATCTCTCTCCGGGAGTCATGTCTGTGAGAATCTTGCAATGCCTCATGGGATTTGTAGTTCCACCACAGCTGGAGGGCGGGAGTTTGGCTACCCTTGTTCTAAACCCTCTCCACTTTATCCAATACTTCATTTGCACTTTAATTATCAACTCTGACTGGAGTGTGCCTTTAATAATGCAAGGAGAGGGTGACATTTGTGCAAATTGGGACTACATATAATTAAAGTAGACCTAAACCCAGTTTGCTAAAGCCCTGTTTATCGTAAAACAACTCATGGTTTTTTTATTTTAAAATATACTGTTTGTCACCATTCTTTGTATCTCATCGCTGCTGATCTCCTGCAACCTTTTTGAAGTCACTTCCTGCCTACATGCATTTGCTCCAGCGGCTAGAATTCATTACTCAGGGTAGGCTTCCTAAACAGAAAATATAAATATAACATATTGCAGTTTACAGCTAAAATGCGGTTGCTGCATTTTGTTTTCACATTTCAAGCCAGTACAGAAAATAAGTTGATCTTGTTACTTCCTGTGACCTAGGGCTCATTCACACTACATTAGTTGAATTGCGTTGGCCTACACAGATCAACGCAGGCTCGATGCAGGACACATAAAACAATTGTTTTCTATGTGCCCTGTTCCCGCCATAAGGCTGTGTTTAGGTGAGCTGTGATTCTTAAAAATTTGAACAGTGCCCAGTTTGGTGGCTGAAATGCGCCAGCATGTTTGCTGGCTGCTTTTATGCCTTTTTCCAAATAAAGTATTGAACGGAGGGAACCCTTTACTGGTGCTGGTTTTTATCTATTGTTGAAGGCTGTGGCAGAAGCTTTATCGGCACAGAGGTTCCAGCGGCGGTATTGGAGACAAGAGGGTAGAGCTGCTCCATGTTTCTCAATTGCTTTGGACTGATGCAGATGAGCCCTGAAACAAAAGAACCTTTTCTAAACTACTGGTCCAATTAGTCCACCTTGTAATAGATATGAGCAAAAGGAAGCCATGTATGAAGTCCAGTGTGACAGCCATTGCTACTTACAGAGGTACAGTGGAAAAAGAAGCATAGATTTGCCCTCTCTATTTGCCCTGGTGCCTTGTCACCAACACAGAAAGTGATGGAAAAACCAAAATGCTATGTTGTCGCCAGCGCAAGAGGAAAGGGTAAAACTTTGAATGGGGACACCCATTCTGTTGACAACTGTCTAAAGGTGGCCATACACTGTACAACCATCCCAAGACTTTAGTCTTGCGATGGTTGTAAAGTGATAAAAAAAAAAACGTACAATCTGCCCATCTTGGACAGGCAGATCATACTCTCGATGACCGCAATGCTGAACGGGCAGTGTGCGCATGCGCACACCGGCCCATTCGGCATTTGTCTCCCGAGCACCGTTCAAACCAGCCGAAAATCGTACGATTTTCGGCTGGTTTTCTAGCGTGCTCCCTAGACAAAAGACGTGCGACCGTACAGTAGAAACAGTCGCACGTCTTCGTTCACACTGCTCGATTCTCGTACGATCGCGGGATTTCCCGCGATTCTGGTACGAGAATCGAGCAGTGTATGGGCACCTTAAGAGGCGAATTTAATTTACTTTGTAGAGATTTCCTTATAATTCCTGTTGCTTCTCTGGGGCAGAACGTAAAGAAAAATTTCCCCAAAGGGACACATACAGCAATAAATAAACTAACAGGGGTTTTAACCATTTCAAAATCTATCCAAGACTATGTGACAGGATGACAACTCAGGAGAGCAATTGAAAAGACAGGGATAGAGTGTTGTCACCCCATAACAGAGAGAGAGTCTGAGCAAGGACATACATGGCAGGATTACAAGGCATTAAGTTAATGAAAACTGCAGATTTAAAGAGATTGAAAGTGGCTTTTCAAATTACATTAACATGTCAAAGCTTTCACGAGATGATTTGGTTTAAATTTGTAATGTAAGATTAAAAGTACCGTAAAATGTTTCCTGCCCATGTCACCCCTCCTCCGTCAAACTGCTCCTCTGCTGTAAGTCCCCTGCTGTCATATTGCTCCTCTCCCAAATGGGCTTCAGCAATCTGACCTCACACATACAGCAGTGACCTGTGTTTTACTGCACAAATCAATGCAGCGCACCTCTAGGACACATTGTTTCCTAAAAAAAACAATTGTTTCCTAAGTGCCCGGTATTCAACAGCCTGCAGGTGTAAAGGGTGGTGCACTGCAAGAAAATACAGCATGATACATTTTTGGCAGCACACTGGATGTCACTATTGTCACCACAGATTGCACACCACCAATAAAGTAAAAAAACAACAAATGTACACAGTGACAACCCCTGCACTGATATACAACTCACACTGCTGGAGCTGCTACGGTGCACTAGCCCAGCCACTGAACCAAAGCGTTTTGGCAGATGTGCTAGTGTGATCAGGCCCTCAAATCTTCAATATCTGCATGGGAATGGTACAGCCACAAACTGATTAGGATCTGTGTGACAATAGTTAGTTGTTTTTTCTTGTTTGCAGTACTGCAATAGTTTTTACGAGTGACAGATTCCTGTAAAGGATCAACACTAACATGGTAAATGAGTCGCACTTTGCGTCTAAATTGCACATTGTAAAAGTTTACTGGACGCAAGAGATGTGGCCAGAATGATTAATGACCCCCAAAGTATCTACAACATACTAAAAAGAGTTCCACAGTTCTCTGATAATGTAGTGGAAATCCATTTACAAGACAATGATGAAGACTTGTTACTAATATGTATGATAAATCTCTTGCTCATGTGCCCCTAATGATCCTAGACAGTTGGGCAGAGATTTGGCCACATCACTAATAAAAGCATCTAATCATGATCACAGCCCAATGCTATCAGAGTGAGCAGGGGACAAAGAACAGATGTACTATGTTACACCAGGGTGGTGCTGGAGCAAAGATCAGCAAGAGGGCTACGCAGCTGTCTATCAGTGCGCTTACCAAAACCAGCATTCTAATTCTGCAAGTTCATCCTACCCAGCTGACTTTCCACAGCAACCAGAAAATACAACAAAAAAACACCTTCAATACAGTCAGTCCAGAATTTCCTATTTGATGTTCACTAAAAGGGAGCACAGGAAAGATTACGTTTTACATTTCAGACACCATAGTGCGGGCACGCAGAATTCACTACAGCTTTGACAGATGTCAAATACAAAAGGTAAACAGATTTCAGGCAATTACAGTAGTATTTTATATCCCTTGTACATAAAAGATCAGATCATTCCTCAAATCTGTGCAAACACTGGATAAAAGATAAACAATGTTTACACAAGATAAGCAAACTCAAATACAACAATGTACGGAATAGGTAAACACGACACAAATAGGAGTTTCCTAAACATCATATGGGGCCAAAAAGCTACAAATGTCTATCTGTTATTTATACAGATCTCAGAGAGTTGGCAGGTGGGCAAGGCTGCATATATAACTTGCAACAGTATAAAGAGACAACAGTTTCAAGTAGTTGTATCAAAATAAGTCACGCTGCATAAAAAGCAGAACTACCAAGAGAACAGATACATTTGTAAATAATCCACCAAAGGCAGCTTGATTGGTACGGTAGTTCTCTTATCAGAAAGATTGTACGTGTATACCTAGTAGTAGTTCAGCTGGCCATACATATCAAAATGCTTAATTACCCCATCAATGTTAAACAACCCACCGCCAGGCTACTGTATTTTGACAGTGGCACACCAACAAAGGGACTGCAACTGACTGGCCAAGAATTTTCAGACAAAAATCAAGTCACATTGAACTGCATTTGTTCTATAGTGTTAAAGTGAAATGAAGGCCAACATTCTCTCCCCCCCTCCCCCATGCTAATGTAATGACTTACCTTAAATGATGCCTCTTATTCTGATCATCTTCTTTCCTGTAGCTTTTAGCTGTCCCTCCACCGCTGATCCGGCTCTCCGATCCAGCGCCGACTCCTCTGTCCTCCTCCTCTCCTCTGATGTCCCAGAGTCTGTGCGGGTGCACGCTGCTACATAGACTTACCTTGTGTATCTCCTCGTCTCCCGGCCGGACATCTGAACTGCACATGGGCCCGCCCCAAGATCCTTTGCAGCCACCCAAGACTCTTCAGATGTTCGGACGGGAGCGCGTGGTGGAGACACAGGTAAGCATTAACCCTTTGAAAAGTTTTTTTTTCTAAATCGTTTTGCATATATCTACTGTTTGCGAGCAGTCGATATATGCAAAAACATGCAAGGGTTTAATAACCATTTAAAGGCTTTTCATGGCTCAGCCGAGTCGTACCATCAACTTTAAGAGTCCATTTACAGTAGCCTGCAGTGTTTTCCCATGCAGGCTGTTGTCTGCTACGTACAGGCTGTGGTGCATTGCACTGTTTACATTTTTTTAAACTTTATTGAGCGTCACAAAATGACACTTCATTAAAGTTAATGCACTGAATCTAAACTGTGTTGCAGTGACTTTAGGTGAGCTCTGATGCATTGTGGGAAAATGCAGCACGTCTGAATTTTCCACAACCCATGCAGACGCACACAATTGTTTTTTGTGTGTCCCGGCAGTGACCTGCATTTTTGTTTTTGTGTGCAAAAAATGCAGGTTACTGCACAAGATTCAGGAACATGCCCCAGTGTTTCAAGTCATAGGACAGGAGTGGGCAACTCCGGTCCTCCAGCTGTCGTGGAACTACAAGTCCCATGAGGCACTGCAAGACTGACAGTTACAGGCATGATGGGATCTGTAGTTAAAGCACAGCTGGAGGGCCAGAGATGCCCATCCCCGTCATAGGGGTTTAGGACCATTCACGCAATTGCAGTATGTGCACATTACATGCACTGGGGAGAGTCACTATTATTGGCACTATGATGGAGCCCGATGCCGAATCTATGTTGCTGCGCAATGCATGACAAAGCAGTAACGTGCGTTGGAAGTGGACTGCCAAAAAGGCTTCTTGAAGCAATAGACAACCCAGTCAAATTAATGGGCTGACTTAACTCAACACGCTGCAATGGTATGAATAGGCCCTTCCCCTGTCACCTCTATCCAATCGCCATGGAATGTGTCAAGGCAAATGCCGATTGTCCAAGAAGAAGATGAGAGGTGTAAAAGTTGTACAACCACCCTGTTCTAGTTACACAATCCAATCGCCATGAAGTCAGAACAGGTAATAAAGTAGATGTAAACCCATAATATCAAAGCACATGGAATCAAGGCAATCCCAAATAACGAATTTATATCCTTGTGTTAAAACATCTCCTGTTTTCTTTATTGTTATTCTGTGAACTGCTCTGCGATGGCTGCAGCAGTGAACGTGTCACTTCTGGTGACATCACTCACTCCCCAAGTTCCACTTCCTCCTCCTATTATTTGAACTGTGAAGTGTATTGAATTGAATTGTAAGGCGGTGGGTTGAGCAGTGTCAATCTTGAAAAGGAAGTGCCAGGGCTGATAAAATGAATGAGGAACTTCGTTGCCTGTTAAAAAAAAGAAGAGGAAGTACCTCCATCTTTCTAATAATTGTCCCTGTATTATAATTAAAGAAACATGCTTACTTTCCATGAGGTCCTGGGTTGTCTCCCTTGCATAGCCATATTACAATACCTCTTCAAGGAGACTTTCTTATTTTCGCTATAAGATCATGTGCACACAGATCTCAAATATCTGGCAGAGACCTGCAGCAGCGCACGTGCAGGATCTAACAGCATGCCTGTGCCCCACACTAAAATACTGCCTCCTGTGACATGTGACATGGTCTTTCCACAAGGCAGCTGGGAAGGGGTGATCCTCGTCTAGGCAAAGACCACCAGATTAACCTTCTTGGCAGTATTCCCGAGTGTGGCTCGGGGTTAATTTTCAGTACCAAAAGCGGTAACCCCGAGCCACACTTGGGAATACACAGCGCTTCACTTACCTTCTCCCTACGAGCCGCGCTGTGTCCTCCGGCTGATGCCGGCATGCGTCTTCCATCCCTTGCGAGCGGCCACGTCGCAGGGAGGCGAAATCAGCGAGAAATTTAAAAAAAAACCCTGGAAAAATTGACACAAAAAAGCAAAAAATATTGGGAAAAAAAATCATACTGCCAGGGAGGTTAAAAATAAAAAAAATGGTATTTACTTATTTAAAGCTATTTGGGTTTATCTAAGAGGGATAGGGGAGGAAGGAGATGAGAGGCAGGTAAATTAATGGATGAAGGTCCGCTTTAAAGTATAATTATAGGCTAGGGTTGCACAGATACCAAGTACAGTACTCGGTACAAGTACAGATACTTTTGAGCTCCAAGACTAGACTAGAGAAAAATTCAAAAATTAGGAGTCAGCTGTCATTTGTAAGGAGCACACGGAGCTCCCGGGATTTGCACATCTCTGTTTTAATGTACGATTTTGTTTTTATAAATATAAATAAAGGGATGCACAGATACCAGTTTTGCGAGTACGAGTACTGGTACTTGCCGAGTACTTACAAGTACGAGTACTGATACATTTTTGTTTATTGTCATGTGACAGTTTTTCTAAAACAATACAGACTAATGATTTCAGGACAGTGGTGGAGTGCCAGAGCCAGGTCCCAGCTGCAACCTCTGCAACCCTGGTAGTTCTCATGAAAATGCCAAGTATATGCACTGGTACTCGAAAAGTATCTGTGCATCCCTATAGGCCAAACTTTTTTTTCAGTGAACGGTTAGGACCCCTGTCCAAACTTTGTTTCCTTTGTCTTCCCTGGAGAGACTGACCCACTCTAAAAGTAGGGTATAAACAGTGCAAATGTTGGCCAGTACTTGATGAACCGGCTGAAATTCACACAGTGGGTGCCCATCGGCACCCTTCTATTCTCGGCTGAAACGCCTTTCAGCCAATCAGCTGCATTCAAGCCGCTGTCAGAATACAATGAAAACAGCAAAGGATTCCTCTATCCACACTCATAACCATTAATGGAGGAATCTGTAAAATTTTCTTTGTTCAACCCGCAGGTTGAACAAAGAAAATATAACCATGTATACCCAACTTAAGGGTTCTAAGAAACATGGTCACCAGGACTGGGGGCAGGTTCACACCATTTTCCAGACCAGATCTGGAATGCAGTGCATTGCGTTTTGCCCCGATTTAGTAGCATTTGGATAATTTTTTTAAAATGTATTTATTTTTGCTTAAAATGGTGCGTTCCAGTGCATTTGTATGCATTCCAGACCAGACAAAATAGGACGAAGCAGTATTTTTTTGGTGTGGAACAGACTACGCTGGTGAGAACAGAGGCCAGAAATAGCATACGGATACATTAGAATGGTCCGGGAACAATCGGGTCTGGTGATGATCTGGATGTGGTGTGAATGGACTCTGAAAATTGGGGGGGGAATCCAATTTTTTGCGCAGTCACTGCAACAGAAGAAAAATCTACCGGCTACAAAAGAGGAATTTCCCTCAGTTTAAGACTTCCTTTTACTCCCTCTTTCGTCTTCAGGATATGAAGTGAAGGGAAATAGCCCCAGCAGGACACAAACTTTAGCTAAAATGAAAAAAATAAAAGTTCTGTTTAAAGTGTTATTAAAAAAAAAAACAAACATAGCCACACTTATGTCTTAATATCTAATGAGTGTTCTGTGCAGCCACAGCCTTTTACAGGAATGTTTTCCAATATTCCCTAACTAAAAAAAAAAAAAACTTTCTTTGCTGTGCTGGCTCCTATCTAATGATGTCTCTATGATGCCCCCGCATAATCTGCGCTCGCTACCAAACGACTACACAAATTACTTGTAGCCGCTCTGTGTGCAGCTGGAAATGTGAAATGTCACCCATGTGCCACTGAGTGACAGCACAGTCTATCCAGCTGTCCTTTAACTACAAATCCCATCATACCTCTGCCTCTGGGATTCATGCCTGTAACTGTCAGTATTGCAATGCATCATGGGACTTGTAGTTCCACAACAGCTGGAGGGCTGGAGCCGCCCAGCCTTGCAGTAGGAGCAAACAGCAGAAAAACTAATTAAACACCGTGAGAAAGGTAGTCCTGCCACCGACGCTTCTAGAAAGCATAGCACCTTGGAGAGAGAGAGGGGGAGAGAGAGAGGAGAGAGAGGAGAGAGAGAGGAGAGAGAGAGTGGAGAGAGAGAGATAGAGAAGAGAGAGAGAAGAGAGAGAGGAGAGAGAGGAGAGAGAGAGATAGAGAGAGAGAGAGAGAGAGAAGGAAGAGAGAGAGAGAAGGAAGAGAGAGAGAGAAGGAAGAGAGAGAGAGAAGGAAGAGAGAGAGAG
>NW_017306901.1:494965-506714 GCF_000935625.1 Nanorana parkeri | reverse complement strand
GAGAAAGAAGAGAGAGAGGAGAGAGAAGAGAGAAGAGAGAAGAGAGAAGAGAGAAGAGAGAAGAGAGAGAATAGAGAGAAGAGAGAGAAGAGAGAGAAGAGAGAGAATAGAGAGAAGAGAGAAGAGAGAAGAGAGAGAAGAGAGGAGAGAGAGAGAGAAGAGAGGAGAGAGAGAGAGAAGAGAGAAGAGAGGAGAGGAGAGAGAGAGAAGAGAGAGAAGAGAGAGAAGAGAGAGAGAGAGAATAGAGAGAAGAGAGAAGAGAGAAGAGAGAAGAGAGAGAGAAGAGAGAGAAGAGAGGAGAGAGAGAGAGAGAAGAGAGGAGAGAGAGAGAAGAGAGGAGAGGAGAGAGAGAGAAGAGAGAGGAGAGAGAGAGAAGAGAGAGGAGAGAGAGAGAAGAGAGAGAAGAGAGAGAAGAGAGAGAAGAGAGAGATTTTTTTTTAAAGGTAAGAAACAATCTTTACAAGCAGCTTGTGTAAAAATAACAATATTTATAAGACATGGCACAAGTGTAAATGTTATTTTATACCTGAGGGTTCTAAAACTATTTCAAAAGGTGAACTCGAGGATAAGCAAATATTGTCTAACTACAAGAGTCATGTGTCTTGTTACTTGAATCTTGGAGTGCTTTGTGTATTTCTTCCAGATCTGTGCACTGTGAGAATACCTCTGCACAGGGGCGCCCTGTAATAAAGACCAGTCACTGCTGCTCTCTCCTTGTGGAGGCTGACTGGTCTTATATCCATGCTCCTCCTGTCATTCTTTGCAGCCAGTTTGTAGCAGGTAGGGCCTGCTGTCCCCCTCCCACAGCTCTGCTCTATGTACAGCACAGCGATGATGTCACTGCCACTTCTACAAGATAATAACTAAGTTTGAAAATCATTTGGTACACACAAAGTAGATGTATATCCTTTGTGGCGATTGAGAAATATATGTAAATGAAAGTTTTTGTGCTCGGAGTATAGCTTTAGACATCTGCATTAAAAAAAAAAATCAATGTGTAATAAAGGTAATGTGTGTATGTGCAGCAGCATACTAAAAGTTAGTTGTTGGGTTCACATGGTCTCTAATAGTCCGGGTTCATGGCTGAAAGGTGTGGATTGTCCAATGCCGACACTTATTACAAATGAAGAGGCTACTTGGATGAACAGTGAAAGGTCTCCAACAATAAAGAAGTCCAGCTGAATGTGACTAACTAGTACTAGGTATACCATGACCTGGAAATGCATGGATCTCCATTGTTTCCTTATAGGTCAGCATCAATCCTAATAGGATGTGAGTGCAGAGGAAATGCATAGCCCATGGCAGTGCCCCATGGATGTGCCAGGCTGACCTGTGCCCTGAACCCCACTTCTTGCCTGCCTGGCAGTATGGATGTACAAGGCAGCTCTGCCTGCTAGGTGATGCCCTCACACCCTATTCAGCTCTGATCTGCCTAGCATGGCCAGTCCCCCCCTACAGGGGGTATTATCTTCACCGGGCCAGTATCAGACAAAAGAAGAGCGAATATCTTTCCATCTCTCCACCCCCCCCTCCTCTTCCACACCATCCTTCCTTCCTTCCTTACCTCCGGTCCCGTCCGAGTTCTCGTTCAGGCTGCCCGAGGAGTCGTGGTGAGTGCCCACACACCCTCCCATGGGTGCCGGCGGGGGCAGCCTCGGCCGTTATCTCTCTCTTTGCCTTCACAGGGCGGGCGCGCTCACACTGCGCGGCACCAGGCGCAGGGACGAGGAGGAGGAAGGAGAAGGGCGCGGGAGCGCGCCGCAGACGTCACGGCCCTCCACTCCCCGCAATATCAGCGACGGTAGCAGCAGCGGTAGCCTCCTCCTGCCGTAGGCTGGTGACGTCACGAGCGACTCTGGTTCCCTACTAGTCGTTGAGCATGGACGGTGCCTGTGTGTGTTTGTGCGGCGTGTCCTATTGGTTGTGTGAGGAGGATGGGTCCCAGCATGTGCTGCTTTTCTGCCACATTCCACAGCCTCAGCTGTAATTCATCAGTGGGCTAGAAAAGAATAGATGGCTCGGAAATTGTAAGAAAGTCTGTGTGAAACTACAGTGAAATAAGAAAGTTTATAATAAGTGTAAATTACATTTCTTGTTTTCGTATGGAAAGTCATTTAGATATTCAGTTTGCGCAGTAGAAAGTGTAGCCCCTACCACCTTCAGTGGAGTGGCTACTAGAAATGTAGCGATTGCCAGAGCTGTAGCCGGTCTGACTGAATTATAGTTAGCATCTAACTGGTTAATTCCAGGCATTGATTGTACCTACCTGGGTGGAATGTGACTCTGCTGTAGTGTGGGACAGCCAATGGTGGACATTGTGATTATGTGTGCAGTCAACCACCCAATTACTGGAGCTCTCGTAGCCAGTGGTGCATGCTGGCAGGGCCGGCCTTTGGGGTGTTGCGCCATGGCAACAAGGGAGCCAGGCGGCCAACACAGCTCTTCCTTGGGGCGGCTACAGCCTGCGGCTTCTCTCCTCACTGCTCGGCCATCCAACATGACAATGCTCCCTCCTCCGCCCCCCCTCCCGCTTCAGCGATGTCCTTGGATCCCCACTGCCTGTATGGGCTGAGGCAGCGGCGTTCTCCGAGGTAAAACTGTGCGCTGAAGCCTGCGGGGGGATCGCAGAAAGGGAGCGGTGAGGGAGAGAGAAGCCGCAGCTTTCAGGATGGCCGAGCGGGGAGGAGATCGGAGCCGCTGTCATCCTGTCAGTTTCAGGATGGCAGCGGCTGTGTGCGGAGGATCGGTAAATATCAGTGGTATTTACTGGTCCTCTGTGTGTGCAGTACAAACACTGGAGTGATCATCTGATCACTTCAGTGTTTGTAAATAACTGGGGACACAAAGTACTATGTGTCCCCAGTTATGAATGAACAGGATGTGATTTACATCATTTTCTGTTCATTCATGAGTTTTTGAATGGGGAGTAGCACTCACTATAGAGGCTCCTGCCCATTCATAAACTGCTTGATAGTAAATATTTTACTATCACCAGTTTCTGAATGAATGGGAAGCCTCTGTACTGAGTGCTTTGCATTCATGTAGAACAGAGGATGCTGAAAAAGAGATTGAGAGCTTTGTGTCCTCAATTTCTTTTCTATTTTAATAGGTAAATGTCAGGGGTCTGTTTAGACCCCTAATATTTCCACGAAGCCCCCCAACAGTAAAAACAATAAAAAACATTTAAAAAAATATTTTAAAAAAGTGAAAATGACTCCCCCACACACACATATTATTAGACATGTGCAAAGAGTAAAAATTCATTTCAGATGAAATGAACGAAAACTAAAAACGTTTTCATTCGTTTCATCAAACAAAACATATTTTTATGCTATTTTGGATTCAGCCACTGGCGTGTTCTGGAGGCGGGGCGCATGACGTCACATGACACGGCACATGTTGGGCGCCGCCATCTTGGTGTATATCTAGGTATACACCAATATGGCGGCACCTATATCGGCGTGTGACGTCACATGACGCCACGCATGCATGGTGTTATGTGACGTCATGCTCCCCGCCTCCAAGATGGTGGCACGCATTCGCAGAACGCATCGGTGGCCCACATGGCCGCTGCGCATTCTTAAACAAATTATTATGTGCCCGAATACATTTTTCGTATATTCGGACATATACTAATTCATTCATTTTACATGTAGTCTAGGTTTTGTGTTCTGTTTTTTTATTTTTACTTTTCTAGATATACTTACTTGAAAAAAGGGATCGGCACGACAACCTGACACTTTATTTGTATAGACTCTATTTTAGTTTGACATTTATTGTTTTTTTTTGTGATAAGAATACTTTTATTGTGCCTACAAGTTTAATACCTTTTGAATAAAATAAAAGTTTTATTTTTATCATACTTTTTAATATGTTTCTTTGGGGCTTAACAAAATGGGAGTCTTTAAATGGTGCGGATATTGGAAAAAAATGGGTGTGATTACTGAGGGGTGTGGTCACTGAGGGGCACTGTAAAGTTTCTCGCACAGGGAGCCTAAAGGCCTAAGGCCGGCCCTGCATGCTGGGATAGGGCATATATACCCAAGGGAATTGCCATGTTTTCACCCCAGTTCAGGGATAGCCCAGTCAGGGCTGGGTACTATCCAGCCTTGCCCCGGACCTAGGCCTAGGGGTGGGAATACGTGAGTGTGGAAAAGGCTCTGTTAGGCCTCAAGCCTGGAGGAGGCTTCTGCTATTGGAGGAGGCGAACCAGGGAAGCTGCTGGAGGTGCCCGGAATAGAGAGCACCTCAGGAGTAAGTCTGGTGTCTCTCCTACTGAAGATGTGTGCCAATTCTGTGTCTGTTCTACCCCGGATGTCTAGGCCTCTATACCCTCTCTCCCAGTGTGGATATGTTAATAAAGTTCTTCAGCATCATACTTCTGGCCCGAATTTCAGCTCTGCGGGTAACTAGAAGAGGGCGGTTCATGCTAATGGGGCAGCTGGATGCTACAATCCCTAGACAGGCTATGGATGACGTGGGTTTATTTCCAGTGACTGCTTCGGGGGTGAGCGCTACAAATATATGTACTGATTGACAACTGATGTCCATATTATTGGTCAAGAACTAAACAAAGGGCCAATTTACTGTCCTTCAGACTTACTGGTGTCAGTGGGAGGAGGAATAGTGCCCCGTCACTGGTGTCAGTGGGAGGAGGAATAGTGCCCTGTCACTGGTGTCAGTGGAAGGAGGAATAGTGCCCCATCACTGGTGTCGGTGGAAGGAGGAATAGTGCCCCGTCACTGGTGTCGGCGGGAGGAATAGGGCCCCACCATTGGTGTCAGTGGAAGGAGGAATAGTGCCCCGTCACTGGTGTCAGTGGGAGGAGGAATAGTGCCCGTCACTGGTGTCAGTGGGAGGAGGAATAGTGCCCCATCACTGGTGTCGGTGGAAGGAGGAATAGTGCCCCATCACTGGTGTCGGTGGAAGGAGGAATAGTGCCCCGTCACTGGTGTCGGCGGGAGGAATAGGGCCCCACCATTGGTGTCAGTGGAAGGAGGAATAGTGCCCCATCACTGGTGTCAGTGGGAGGAATAGAGCCCCATCACTGATGACAGTGGGAGGAATAGAGCCCCCTCACTGGTGTCATTACGAGGAATAGGAAAAAGGATGTATCCTGTTGCACTCCTTACCAGATCAATGAATCTCCTCTGTGTACAGGAGTGACCACAGATGGCGCCGTGAACAGCATACAAATGTAGAAGGATGTCACCAGCACACCAATTGAAGTGATTAGCAAAAGTCTGTTTTAATGCAAAATTGCCATTCAATTTGCAAGTGCTTTTGGGGCCTCAAGGGGTCCCCTTCATCAGGCTCGTCATTCTGAGCCTGATGAAGGGGACCCCTTGAGGCCCCGAAAGCGCTTGACATACACTACATTTTCAACACATTTTTATATTTTTAAGAGGAATTTAACATACCAGGGCCCTGGTTAGCCTTACACATTAAAAGAGTATAATCACCATATTTACAAACACTTTAAAAAAAGCTATAGGAGATGATCCATTACGTAATGTTAAATCATCCCTTTTAGGTCTGCAGGAGGCATGCACTGATCTAATAGGCAGCTCTACAACCAACTGAAAGCGTTTGTACTGCAGGCAGCTCTACAACCAACTGAAGTTGCTGAGGGTGATTGTACTGCTGGCAGCTGGACGACCAACTGAAGGTGCTTGTACTGCAGGCAGCTGTATGACCAACTGAAGGTGCTTGTACTGCAGGCAGCTCTACGACCAACTGAAAGCGCTTGTACTGCAGGCAGCTCTACAACCAACTGAAAGCGCTTGTACTGCAGGCACCTCTACAACCAACTGAAATTGCTTGTACTGCAGGCAGCTCTGCAACCAACTGAAGGCACTTGCACTGCAGGCAGCTGTATGACCAACTGAAGGTGCTTGTACTGCAGGCAGCTCTACAACCAACTGAAAGCGCTTGTACTGCAGGCACCTCTACAACCAACTGAAATTGCTTGTACTGCAGGCAGCTCTGCAACCAACTGAAGGCACTTGCACTGCAGGCAGCTGTATGACCAACTGAAGGTGCTTGTACTGCAGGCAGCTCTATGACCAACTGAAGGTGCTTGTACTGCAGGCAGCTGTATGACCAACTGAAGGTGCTTGTACTGCTGGCAGCTCGACGACCAACTGAAGGTGCTTGTACTGCAGGCAGCTGTATGACCAACTGAAGGTGCTTGTACTGCAGGCAGCTCTATGACCAACTGAAGGTGATTGTACTGCTGGCAGCTCGACGACCAACTGAAGGTGCTTGTACTGCAGGCAGCTGTATGACCAACTGAAGGTGCTTGTACTGCAGGCAGCTCTATGACCAACTGAAGGTGCTTGTACTGCAGGCAGCTGTATGACCAACTGAAGGTGCTTGTACTGCAGGCAGCTCTATGACCAACTGAAGGTGCTTGTACTGCAGGCAGCTGTATGACCAACTGAAGGTGCTTGTACTGCAGGCAGCTCTATGACCAACTGAAGGTGCTTGTACTGCAGGCAGCTGTATGACCAACTGAAGGTGCTTGTACTGCAGGCAGCTCTATGACCAACTGAAGGTGCTTGTACTGCAGGCAGCTCTATGACCAACTGAAGGTGCTTGTACTGCAGGCAGCTCTATGACCAACTGAAGGTGCTTGTACTGCAGGCAGCTCTATGACCAACTGAAGGTGCTTGTACTGCAGGCAGCTCTATGACCAACTGAAGGTGCTTGTACTGCAGGCAGCTCTATGACCAACTGAAGGTGCTTGTACTGCAGGCAGCTCTATGACCAACTGAAGGTGCTTGTACTGCAGGCAGCTCTATGACCAACTGAAGGTGCTTGTACTGCAGGCAGCTCTATGACCAACTGAAGGTGCTTGTACTGCAGGCAGCTCTATGACCAACTGAAGGTGCTTGTACTGCAGGCAGCTCTATGACCAACTGAAGGTGCTTGTACTGCAGGCAGCTCTATGACCAACTGAAGGTGCTTGTACTGCAGGCAGCTCTATGACCAACTGAAGGTGCTTGTACTGCAGGCAGCTCTATGACCAACTGAAGGTGCTTGTACTGCAGGCAGCTCTATGACCAACTGAAGGTGCTTGTACTGCAGGCAGCTCTATGACCAACTGAAGGTGCTTGTACTGCAGGCAGCTCTATGACCAACTGAAGGTGCTTGTACTGCAGGCAGCTCTATGACCAACTGAAGGTGCTTGTACTGCAGGCAGCTCTATGACCAACTGAAGGTGCTTGTACTGCAGGCAGCTCTATGACCAACTGAAGGTGCTTGTACTGCAGGCAGCTCTATGACCAACTGAAGGTGCTTGTACTGCAGGCAGCTCTATGACCAACTGAAGGTGCTTGTACTGCAGGCAGCTCTATGACCAACTGAAGGTGCTTGTACTGCAGGCAGCTCTATGACCAACTGAAGGTGCTTGTACTGCAGGCAGCTCTATGACCAACTGAAGGTGCTTGTACTGCAGGCAGCTCTATGACCAACTGAAGGTGCTTGTACTGCAGGCAGCTCTATGACCAACTGAAGGTGCTTGTACTGCAGGCAGCTCTATGACCAACTGAAGGTGCTTGTACTGCAGGCAGCTCTATGACCAACTGAAGGTGCTTGTACTGCAGGCAGCTCTATGACCAACTGAAGGTGCTTGTACTGCAGGCAGCTCTATGACCAACTGAAGGTGCTTGTACTGCAGGCAGCTCTATGACCAACTGAAGGTGCTTGTACTGCAGGCAGCTCTATGACCAACTGAAGGTGCTTGTACTGCAGGCAGCTCTATGACCAACTGAAGGTGCTTGTACTGCAGGCAGCTCTATGACCAACTGAAGGTGCTTGTACTGCAGGCAGCTCTATGACCAACTGAAGGTGCTTGTACTGCAGGCAGCTCTATGACCAACTGAAGGTGCTTGTACTGCAGGCAGCTCTATGACCAACTGAAGGTGCTTGTACTGCAGGCAGCTCTATGACCAACTGAAGGTGCTTGTACTGCAGGCAGCTCTATGACCAACTGAAGGTGCTTGTACTGCAGGCAGCTCTATGACCAACTGAAGGTGCTTGTACTGCAGGCAGCTCTATGACCAACTGAAGGTGCTTGTACTGCAGGCAGCTCTATGACCAACTGAAGGTGCTTGTACTGCAGGCAGCTCTATGACCAACTGAAGGTGCTTGTACTGCAGGCAGCTCTATGACCAACTGAAGGTGCTTGTACTGCAGGCAGCTCTATGACCAACTGAAGGTGCTTGTACTGCAGGCAGCTCTATGACCAACTGAAGGTGCTTGTACTGCAGGCAGCTCTATGACCAACTGAAGGTGCTTGTACTGCAGGCAGCTCTATGACCAACTGAAGGTGCTTGTACTGCAGGCAGCTCTATGACCAACTGAAGGTGCTTGTACTGCAGGCAGCTCTATGACCAACTGAAGGTGCTTGTACTGCAGGCAGCTCTATGACCAACTGAAGGTGCTTGTACTGCAGGCAGCTCTATGACCAACTGAAGGTGCTTGTACTGCAGGCAGCTCTATGACCAACTGAAGGTGCTTGTACTGCAGGCAGCTCTATGACCAACTGAAGGTGCTTGTACTGCAGGCAGCTCTATGACCAACTGAAGGTGCTTGTACTGCAGGCAGCTCTATGACCAACTGAAGGTGCTTGTACTGCAGGCAGCTCTATGACCAACTGAAGGTGCTTGTACTGCAGGCAGCTCTATGACCAACTGAAGGTGCTTGTACTGCAGGCAGCTCTATGACCAACTGAAGGTGCTTGTACTGCAGGCAGCTCTATGACCAACTGAAGGTGCTTGTACTGCAGGCAGCTCTATGACCAACTGAAGGTGCTTGTACTGCAGGCAGCTCTATGACCAACTGAAGGTGCTTGTACTGCAGGCAGCTCTATGACCAACTGAAGGTGCTTGTACTGCAGGCAGCTCTATGACCAACTGAAGGTGCTTGTACTGCAGGCAGCTCTATGACCAACTGAAGGTGCTTGTACTGCAGGCAGCTCTATGACCAACTGAAGGTGCTTGTACTGCAGGCAGCTCTATGACCAACTGAAGGTGCTTGTACTGCAGGCAGCTCTATGACCAACTGAAGGTGCTTGTACTGCAGGCAGCTCTATGACCAACTGAAGGTGCTTGTACTGCAGGCAGCTCTATGACCAACTGAAGGTGCTTGTACTGCAGGCAGCTCTATGACCAACTGAAGGTGCTTGTACTGCAGGCAGCTCTATGACCAACTGAAGGTGCTTGTACTGCAGGCAGCTCTATGACCAACTGAAGGTGCTTGTACTGCAGGCAGCTCTATGACCAACTGAAGGTGCTTGTACTGCAGGCAGCTCTATGACCAACTGAAGGTGCTTGTACTGCAGGCAGCTCTATGACCAACTGAAGGTGCTTGTACTGCAGGCAGCTCTATGACCAACTGAAGGTGCTTGTACTGCAGGCAGCTCTATGACCAACTGAAGGTGCTTGTACTGCAGGCAGCTCTATGACCAACTGAAGGTGCTTGTACTGCAGGCAGCTCTATGACCAACTGAAGGTGCTTGTACTGCAGGCAGCTCTATGACCAACTGAAGGTGCTTGTACTGCAGGCAGCTCTATGACCAACTGAAGGTGCTTGTACTGCAGGCAGCTCTATGACCAACTGAAGGTGCTTGTACTGCAGGCAGCTCTATGACCAACTGAAGGTGCTTGTACTGCAGGCAGCTCTATGACCAACTGAAGGTGCTTGTACTGCAGGCAGCTCTATGACCAACTGAAGGTGCTTGTACTGCAGGCAGCTCTATGACCAACTGAAGGTGCTTGTACTGCAGGCAGCTCTATGACCAACTGAAGGTGCTTGTACTGCAGGCAGCTCTATGACCAACTGAAGGTGCTTGTACTGCAGGCAGCTCTATGACCAACTGAAGGTGCTTGTACTGCAGGCAGCTCTATGACCAACTGAAGGTTCTTGTACTGCAGGCAGCTCTATGACCAACTGAAGGTGTTTGTACTGCAGGCAGCTCTACGACCAACTGAAGGTTCTTGTACTGCAGGCAGCTCTATGACCAACTGAAAGCACTTGTACTAGAGGCAGCTCTATGACCAACTGAAAGCGCTTGTACTGCTGGCAGCTCTATGACCAACTGAAGGTGTTTGTACTGCAGGCAGCTCTATGACCAACTGAAGGTGCTTGTACTGCAGGCAGTTCTACGACCAGCTGAAGGTTCTTGTGCTGCAGGCAGCTCTATGACCAACTGAAGGTGCTTGTACTGCAGGCAGCTCTATGACCCACTGAATGTGCTTGTACTGCAGGCAGCTCTATGACCCACTGAATGTGCTTGTACTGCAGGCAGCTCTATGACCCACTGAAGGTGCTTGTACTGCAGGCAGCTCTCCCACCAACTGAAGGTGCTTGTACTGCATGCAGCTCTACCACCAACTGAAGGTGCTTGCACTGCATGCAGCTCTATGACCAACTGAAGGTGATTGCATGGGTGACTTACAATGTTGCAGTTAATTGGGAGGCAGCTGCTAGAGTTGTCAATCTGCAACATGAAGTCCATTATCTCCAGGTAAGACGTTTTTCAACAAAGTCACAAAAATAATTTGTTATGCAAAATTGCAAAAATTCTTATCACTACCAAAACTAGTAAGTATTTGGGCTCATGCAGTGCTTAAATGAGGAAATTAGAAATGCAACCAAAATTTTCTACACTTTCCTTACAATTTTTTTTAAAAGTTATTTATTTACTACTACTTTTACCAGCACAGCATCCAGGCTGTAGATATGATCTTGGGAATGCACCTTTAAGTATCTTACCAATGACAGATGTAAAACCATCCATCAGTATTGCTGAACTCGAGCCACACTCGTGCTTGATGTGCTTAGAAACATCTTGGAGTTGGCAGTAGACCAAATGCTTTAGTGCTCTGATTACATACATCTGCAGGGTAGTATTTAGAAGGGTTACCAGTTCTCATAAATCTTGTAAGCAAGAAGCATAATTTAGCAAGTTGGAGATCAAAAGAAAAGTGCAATTGTAAATGATAGGGGTAATATTTTTAAAATAAGCTTGTGGTAAAGTCATGGTGAGCCTAATTTTTGCTTCTGTTTGGTGCAGAAAGAGAAGTACCACTAGGGAAATTCTATCCTGAGGTTCCTATGCAGTCCTTTACCTGGTGGCTTTTCCTTGTGTACCATCTTCCTGTGAAAAATGAGGGCACCCTCAGTGCAGCGGAATTTGGATATCTGAGTATGTGATAAAAGAGAGGATCAGTAATTCTGATCTTTAATTTCTACAGAGGTCATATGAGCAAATATCAAGGCCTTTGATCATGTAACAAGCACTGGAGGAAGTTGCAGAAAAATGATCTATAAGACCCTTAAAGCAGAACTTAGCTTGGGGAAGACTGAAAGGGCACTTGGTATAATGTACATGCACAGCATAGTTGTACATTATGGAAGACATACCTCTGAGTTTGCCAATCTCCAGTGATGACAGCTCCGCGCTGCTCTGTCACCGCCCCGCTATTTTCTTCAATTTTTATTTTGGAAATTGTATCTTCTTTCTTTGGCTTTTAGGCAGCCAGTGATGATACAACTTCTGTGCATGTGCGATGCACTTTCAGCACCCAGCTCCCACTTTCTGTTTATTATGGATGCCGGGAGTGTACACTGCATAGCACAATTGCAAAGGAAAGTAGTTTTACTGCAGAGAAAACATACAAAGTTCCTTTATCAAAAATTTACTGTGAGGCACATGCTCCAGGTAGGGAGAAAACATATATAT
>NW_017306901.1:492449-494628 GCF_000935625.1 Nanorana parkeri | reverse complement strand
CCCACAAACTCCCCAATCCACACCCCCTGAAGCAACCACAAAAAAATTAAGTTGAAAAAATAGAAAAAAATAGATTGAAAAAATATTTGAGCATATTTATTTATTACAGAGAAAGGACAGAGTATGTTTACTATAACCACAATTATGAATGGACAGAAGGGGATGTAGATCACTCCCATTCATTCATAATTGAGGCTATAGTACACATACCATGTCCTCAATTATCTACAAACACTCAGCGATCACTGATCGCTGAGTGTTTGTACTGCTCTCCTCTCTAACATGCTGTGACTGGAGGCTGAGTGAGCGGTGCAGGGAGGAGAGCTCAGCCTTCTGTGACAACGCGGGCTGTCTCTGCCCACACAACGCTCTTCCAGTGTTCTATCACAGATTCTGATTGCGTTGGAATGTGTGACCGGTCACATGGTCACACATTCTAATGTAGTCGCACCCATTTTTTTCCGGGGAAAAATGTGTGACCGGCAAAAGGTGTGGAATTCAAAGCTTTCTCCGCTGTTCCCAGGCTGATCGGCATTGCAGATGGTATGTTTAGTAGAACCGATCTGCCCGGGAACAACTGATCGGTCCTGAAACCTCACTTCTATCTGACTTTGCGAGTGCAATACAAAGTCGGATAGAAGTGAGATTTCAGGACCGATCAGCTGTTCTGGGGCAGATCGATTCTCCTGCACATGCCATCTGCGATGCTGATCTGCCCAGGAACAGTGGAGAAAGCTTTGAATTCTACACATTTTGCCGGTCACACATTGTTACCCCGGGAAAAAATGGGTGTGGCTACGTTAGAATGTGTGACCATGTGACTGGTCACACATTCTAGATCCATGAACCCATCACACTCCTGACCGCTTGTCTCCCATGAAAGAATCTGGGTGCTGCAGTGGTCGACGGACGGCAACCGTCATGTAACAGCAGGAAACAGGGACACCGGCACTCCAATGTTAGTTCAAATATAAAGTATTTTTATTGTAGAAAAAACTACATGTCACAAAGTTGTGACGACGGTTTCGGGGTCGTCGCAACTTTGTGACATGTAGTTTTTTCTACAATAAAAAGACTTTATATTTGAACTAACATTGGAGTGCCGTTGTCCCTGTTTCCTGGTCACACATTCTACCGCCGAAAAAATGGGCGTGATTACATTAGAAAGTGTGATGAAGTCAGCGGTCACACATTCTAACGCAGTCACAATCTGGGATAGAACACCGAACTGTGATAGGAGGCTGAGCGGTGTGGGATGAGAGATGCTGTCTGCTCACAGCGCTCTCCTCCAACAGCGCTCGGCCGTCTGTGACACTTTCTCTCCTCCCCGCTGGGACACAGAGCAGCGCCCAGCGGGGAGGAAAGAAAGCAGGGATGCACCGCTGTATCTGCCAAAAAATGGCACTTAAGGCATTTAGTCAAAAGTGCCATTTTCAGCTAATGTTTCGGCGGCCGATATATCGGTGCGTCCCTAATATTTGCAGCAATGCAGAATGGCACAGGCTATAGAGGACTACACATCCCAGCAATACTTGATACAACTATAGCATTTCTGTATAAAGTGCTGCTGAGATTTTTAGTCCTCTATAGAGGGTCCCATTCTGCATTGCTGCAATGCAGAAGGGCACCTGCTATAGAGCACTACAAATACCAGCAGTAATTTACAGAACAGCAGGCTACGAATAATAATTGTTTTAATTAATTATTTACCCTTACCTTCTCTGGCTTGTCTTCTGCTGTTTCCTGGTGGGGGATTCAGGCTGCAGAAAAACCCAGTGTCTGTTTCCTGCTTGCTGGGTACTCACAGCTGTCCGATGTGCCTGCACCCGGCAGGGCCGTCTTCAGTCCTCACATGTCCTCGGCTCGCGGCTCCTTCCTCGCAGGGTATCCGGCAAGCGGGCGTGCGCGTAGCCCCCTCCCCCGCTCCCCCAATTCAGCACGTAGGACTCGGAGTGTGGGGACATCAGTATCCGGCGGGCGCGTGGGTGGCCCCCACCCCTTCTCCCCCAATTTACCCCTTCAGAGTGTGGGGACATCAGTATCCTGCGGCCTGCGGGCCCCCCATCTCTGCGCCGGGAGTGTCAGATGAACGGATGGTCCGACACTCCCGGCGCAGAGACGGGGTGCCTGCCGGCCGCTGGATACCATCTATGCACAGGCCAGGACTGTGCTGGGCCCC
>NW_017306901.1:486203-491944 GCF_000935625.1 Nanorana parkeri | reverse complement strand
AAAAATGTGTGACCGGCAAAAGGTGTGGAATTCAAAGCTTTCTCCGCTGTTCCCAGGCTGATCGGCATTGCAGATGGTATGTTTAGTAGAACCGATCTGCCCGGGAACAACTGATCGGTCCTGAAACCTCACTTCTATCTGACTTTGCGAGTGCAATACAAAGTCGGATAGAAGTGAGATTTCAGGACCGATCAGCTGTTCTGGGGCAGATCGGTTCTCCTGCACATACCATCTGCGATGCTGATCTGCCCAGGAACAGTGGAGAAAGCTTTGAATTCTACACATTTTGCCGGTCACACATTGTTACCCCGGGAAAAAATGGGTGTGGCTACGTTAGAATGTGTGACCATGTGACTGGTCACACATTCTAGATCCATGAACCCATCACACTCCTGACCGCTTGTCTCCCATGAAAGAATCTGGGTGCTGCAGTGGTCGACGGACGGCAACCGTCATGTAACAGCAGGAAACAGGGACACCGGCACTCCAATGTTAGTTCAAATATAAAGTATTTTTATTGTAGAAAAAACTACATGTCACAAAGTTGTGACGACGGTTTCGGGGTCGTCGCAACTTTGTGACATGTAGTTTTTTCTACAATAAAAAGACTTTATATTTGAACTAACATTGGAGTGCCGTTGTCCCTGTTTCCTGGTCACACATTCTACCGCCGAAAAAATGGGCGTGATTACATTAGAAAGTGTGATGAAGTCAGCGGTCACACATTCTAACGCAGTCACAATCTGGGATAGAACACCGAACTGTGATAGGAGGCTGAGCGGTGTGGGATGAGAGATGCTGTCTGCTCACAGCGCTCTCCTCCAACAGCGCTCGGCCGTCTGTGACACTTTCTCTCCTCCCCGCTGGGACACAGAGCAGCGCCCAGCGGGGAGGAAAGAAAGCAGGGATGCACCGCTGTATCTGCCAAAAAATGGCACTTAAGGCATTTAGTCAAAAGTGCCATTTTCAGCTAATGTTTCGGCGGCCGATATATCGGTGCGTCCCTAATATTTGCAGCAATGCAGAATGGCACAGGCTATAGAGGACTACACATCCCAGCAATACTTGATACAACTATAGCATTTCTGTATAAAGTGCTGCTGAGATTTTTAGTCCTCTATAGAGGGTCCCATTCTGCATTGCTGCAATGCAGAAGGGCACCTGCTATAGAGCACTACAAATACCAGCAGTAATTTACAGAACAGCAGGCTACGAATAATAATTGTTTTAATTAATTATTTACCCTTACCTTCTCTGGCTTGTCTTCTGCTGTTTCCTGGTGGGGGATTCAGGCTGCAGAAAAACCCAGTGTCTGTTTCCTGCTTGCTGGGTACTCACAGCTGTCCGATGTGCCTGCACCCGGCAGGGCCGTCTTCAGTCCTCACATGTCCTCGGCTCGCGGCTCCTTCCTCGCAGGGTATCCGGCAAGCGGGCGTGCGCGTAGCCCCCTCCCCCGCTCCCCCAATTCAGCACGTAGGACTCGGAGTGTGGGGACATCAGTATCCGGCGGGCGCGTGGGTGGCCCCCACCCCTTCTCCCCCAATTTACCCCTTCAGAGTGTGGGGACATCAGTATCCTGCGGCCTGCGGGCCCCCCATCTCTGCGCCGGGAGTGTCAGATGAACGGATGGTCCGACACTCCCGGCGCAGAGACGGGGTGCCTGCCGGCCGCTGGATACCATCTATGCACAGGCCAGGACTGTGCTGGGCCCCCCTGAGGCTGAGGCCCTGGTGCGCACGCACCGGCGGTAGTTCCGCCACTGCATGAGAGTACAGTACATGATCTTAACATGACGTACGCATTAAGAATAGGCAGCAGGAGAGCTGTCAGCATAGTCCGTACACTACTAGGGAGCAATGCTGGGGATAAAAGTTATAGTAGCACTAGTAATAATAACCATAGTGATATTTTATATTATGATGAGATGAATAATGTTCTTGCACACACTTACTCTTCAACCCTAATACAAACTTCCTTAAACTCTAGCTTTATTAAACTTTTTTTTTTGTAGAACCACAAACCTCAGCTCTCCACAGAGGATAACCTCTGGGATTTGTGACTGTATTGGACATACATGGTTAATTTCAGTCTGTAGCAGAAGGTCAGAGGGCAATAAATCTACACTGCCATGATAGATAAGCAAATGCTTCTTACTTCACAGAGGGGGATCTTTGACTAGAAGATTCTGAGGCCTAACTTTAGTCATTCTATTATGGAAACCTCACAGTTTAGTTTTCCTAAATGGGGCCCCTTCTACCCAGGGCCCCTTGGCAGTCATATGTGCTGCTATGGCTATTGTTACGCCACTGACCCGAAGGATTGTTAGAGCTTTGGTGGGACAAAGCCTCCATTCCGAGGTCCACATCTTACCTGGTAGCCAAACCTCATGATTAATGTTAATATGAGATTTGCAGAGGCCTTTCACGCACACTGCTGTGAGAGCCGGCTGCTGGGTAAAAAGGCTGACTGCTGACAGAACACTAAAATGTACGAGTGTTGTTTGATTGTTTTGGGGAACCCATTAGGGGACATCCTGTTAGTCCAGAAATTTACCCCAGTTTAGTTTAGCAGCTTGATCGGCCAGAGGTTTTGTTTTATGCTATGGACTTGCTGTACAAAGTCCTGCTGCATTGAAACTATGTTTATGTGCTGTCTTGCTAAATAAAAGTGCAGAAGAAACCTGTTGGAATTTTCCTGGGTGTCCCTGTCCAATGCAGGGTTTACCTCTGCAAATACCAGTTAAGCCGGTCTCCCTTAGACTACTCACTAGCATGTTTTTTCCCCCCAATTTCAGTTCCGCCTTATGTATTTCAGCTATTCTATTATACTTTAAGTACTGTATCATTAAACTTTCAAATGCTTTTCAATAATGATCTAAGATATATACATTCCTCAGCAAACCATTGCTTTACATTATTGCCCAAACACTTACAATCATCATGTTTCTGTACAGCTGCTTCCAAGAACTTCCTGTCTAGTACTAAATCACAAAGAACAGTACAGACTCCAGCAACTGTTCATTTACTAGACTGGAGAAGGGAGGAGAGGGGGCCAGGGGGGAGGGAAGTAGCTTGATCTGCTTTGTCTGTGTGTTTGCGGAGACACACACAGCTTACAAGCACACACAAGGGTGACTGTGTAGCACTCTGCTTGACAAAGGAGTTACTCTAAAACAGGACCAGTGCTAAGAGGACCAGTTGATTCTGCTGGAAACTAAAACTTTTAAACGTCAAGGAGCAGCATCCATTGTAAGTGATTTCATCAGCATTTGAAATAGCAGAAAATCCTTTTGACTTTATTATCACTTAAGCTATTCTGCCAAAATTGTTAGCACACACCACTTAAAAGGGTATATGTAGCAATTTTTAGAACCTTTGTCAGATTTTTGTTGACATTTTTGTGCCTGTAAAGAGGATTTCTCCTCACTTCCTGTTCCAGTGACAGTACCTCCAACTGGATTATTTTACTTATTTATTTTTATAGAATGAGGCAAAGCTCAAACCTTTTTTTTCTGTTTCTGTTCCATGGGAGACTTCCCCTCAATTTCTGTCCCTATGTTAGTGTTGTCAGAGGAACAGGATGTGAGTGAAATTTCCTCAATGGGGTCACAAACAGCAATTTTAAAGAAGAACTCCGGGCATCTACAAAATTAACCCTTGCAGTGGGGCTACAACCCTTGCAATCCTTGTTTTGGCCTAGGGTCTAAAATAAATAATTTATGCTCGCCCAATCCTCGGTCCTGCAGCAGTGACTGCTAACCTCTCTCCCCCACCTCTCCGGCTGTAGAATGCATCCTCACGTCCAATGCAAGTGAATGGATGTGATAATGCCATGGGCCTTTAGACTGACTGAGCCTTGGGGGAGAAGAAGCTGTGGGGACCGGTCTAGCAGCCAGGTGGGAATGGGATTAGGGTGAGTCTTTTTTTTTTATACCCTAGACCAAAATGAGCACTTAACCCTTGCAGTGTGGGGGTAGCCCCACTACCAGGGTTAATTTTGTACGTGCCCGGAGTTCTTCTTTAAAGTAAACCTCTGGGTGGGGGAGGAGCAGAACAAGAAGCACTACTTACACTCACTTCTTGTATTCCTTCCACAGACACACCATTTTTATATCACATTTTTAATTTCTTTTTATACTGTGTATTTTTTAAATAATAGCATATACTAACTGCCACCATTCAACTTTGTTTAATGCTCATAGTAAAAAGTACATATAATAGTTTCCTATAATATCCAGATCCAAATATGCAATGACAACCAAATGACTGTAAGCACTTTACCTGACTTGATGGTTGATATTTATTTTGCTGCATAATTGACTTCATTCTTTAGGTATGCAGAAATGATTTCTATTGCAGACTAACAAAGGTCACCAGTCATTATAAATTTGGGAAATCTAATCAGGAACAAAGTGTAAGAATTGCTGGAGAGGGACTTCCAGTAAAGAGTGCGAGGTCTTGGCCATGAGGAGGATACATTTCCTTGCTTGACACTCCTAAGTCATGACTCTTGGCTTTGCCCCACTGTCAACAGCTGATGAGCTCACAAGAAGCCAAAGAGAAATACCAAATCATGAGCGAAAGCATAGTTTATAAACTGCCCCACTAAATAGTTCAAGGAAGATGGAGTTTAGGTGGAATCAAAGGACAGGCATGGGTCCAGGCAGACAGCTTTAGGTCAAAGCAGGGAGCAGACAGTTGTAAAAAATGAGCCAGAAGGAAGCTGGAGTCATTACCAATGAGCACCAGAAGTACTGAAGCTCACAAAGACAAGCAGGAACGTGTTATTGAGACACTAACACGGTGCTCTACGGAAACATTGAACTTATTGCCTGGTGACATCACAAACATGTTGGAGTGCTTCTGCAATGCAGTTTATTCTTTAGGCCAGCAGATGGAATAAAACAGTTCAGAATGGAATGTTGATGGTATAAGAGCTGGCAGCATGGACAGGGGAACCAGCAGCTCCCCTGTCAGGGATTAGAGCACCTCCAGGTTGCACTGTGGTGCTGGAACCAGATCCTGCAGTTCCAGTGCTCACCTGCAGTTGTCTCCAGGCAGTCAGTAGCTGTCAGGTACATGACCACCTCTGGGTGCCATTGTGATGTTGGAACCTGCAGTGTGCAGTGCTCACCTGCGGGTGTCTCCCAGCATTTAGCAATTAGTTACCACCTGGTGCTGATCTGGGAAGGTATTTAGCCCCTTCTCACAGTGAGGGCTGGACCTCAGTATTGGTTTTTAATCCTTACCTGTATCCTGGTTCCTGTCCCTGACTTGGACCCTGACTCCTGACTTTTTCCCCTGAGGTCTCCTGATCTGTGGCTCCCGCCTCTCCTCTTATTGCCCTGCTACCCAGGTTATAACCAGCCCTGTTATCTCCTGTGTGTGATTTGTTGTTTGTATATAGTTTGGCTCTTATATGATACTTGTGGGTGGTGGCATGTGGTTGTGTTGTTTTCGTGTATCTAATAAACTATAGTTCACAAGAATTGTTTTGGTATCTGAAGTGTAGTCACGTATTTGGTTCATCTGTATAGATACCTGCACGCTGTGTTGGGACACCTGTGCACGGTATTGTGACATGCCCATAGTGGTGGGGTCTGTGTCAGACCCTTGTACCTCCTTTAGTGGGACTATAATTGTCAAAAGAGATAATTCTAACATTCAGAACCTACTCCTGGCATTCTAAACATTTAGGATTAGTTTGCTTTCACTGGATGCTCATACATATTACAATCCAGC
>NW_017306901.1:480699-485678 GCF_000935625.1 Nanorana parkeri | reverse complement strand
ATACATATTACAATCCAGCTTTAAGTCTTCCCATTTTTTTTTTTTTTTTTTTTTAAATTTGATTATTAATTTGAGTATGATGGTATTTTATCATACCTTATCAGGATTTCTAATAGAATAAAAGGGAATGATTGGATGAGGTGCAAAATGTTTCCATTTTATTCCAGTTGATTCATTATTAGTGGTGTTTGCACCTCTTTAATGTAACTCAATAAAAATGTCCTCTTGTGTTAGAGGCGATTGCCACTGAGCTTATTGTAAAGTATATAGCGTATTCCCCAATGTCCAAAGTGCACCCTCTCCTCCACCCTTAAAAAGAACAAAAGCTGGTGCAACTATTAAACCTCTTTTTGTTTTAATAAAATAGTTACATTCAATTTGTAATGACTTCTAAAGCATACATGTAGACAATAGCTAAATACACATTAACAAATAAGCAGAAACGGTCTTACTTGCCAAAAATATAAATAACTCTGAATATCTAATGCAGGAACCCCTCCAGATACTGCACAAAATCTGGATCTTTTACCATTTTCCAATGCAGTTAGCCATATAGCTTGATCAAGGCTGTGGTTGGATAGTAAAGGAGCAGCTGCTAACTGATGAGGTCACCTCTGTTCTCTCTTTTCCAATTTGAAAGCTGTTTTTTTTTTCTTGGTTCACAGCACCGTGCAATGCATTAAAGCCTGATTGACTAACACTGCTGCCCCTTCTTCACCAAGTTTGAATGCTAATGTAATGGGAATTAAAGGAGGCTATTCAAAAACAAATTGAGGTATGTAAAAAATAAATGTTTATATTTTATTGGATTCAAAATTACTTTTATATTTAGCTACGTACACTGGGTGCAAGACAATTCTGCCATGTTTGCTTGTGTGCAATACAACACTATCGCTGAACATAATCTTTCACACTGCTTTTCAGCACCAAGCCAGAACTTAAAATGTTGTGCGTGTCTTGCTGTTTATTTATTTTTTTGTTTGACTAGAGTTCAAATAAACTTTTTAATTAGAGTTGATCTTGATTTAGGCAATTTTAAGCATACATCCATAGTTATTTATTGTCGACCCCCACATGTTTACACCCTTCTGTCTTGATGTTTATTACTGTTTCAAATAAAAATGTACAGTATCTGCAGTAAATGTGAAATAGCAAAACAAGAAAATTTAAAAGACATACTTTTAAGAGCAGTAAAAAAAATCAAGAGAATGTATATGCTATATACTGTGTGTATATATAGTACGTGGTTTCTTTCTATGGGCTGTTCCTATTCTCTGTGCTGCTCCCATTGATTTTCCTATTTTCTCTGCTGTTTTTTATTGCTTTTCCCATTCTCTGTGTTTTCATTTCTATCGCCCTTTTTGGTGCTGCTTCCATTGCTATTCCTATTTTCTGTATGGTTATCATTGCTAATATTTTTCTCTGTGCTGCTTCCATTGCTATTCCTTTTTTATCCATTGAAAAATGCTAGTTCTATTTATTTTTAATGTAGCAGCATTGAAGCCCTTTCGATATACTGTTGTCTTCAAGGTTGTGTGAGACCAATTTAGCCACCATTATTTGCATCTACACTTATGTGGCGTAGGGATCCATTTACCTGCCTGTGTTTGCACGCCAACATTTGCTTCTGTCATCTGTATCTGCATATTGTCTTTTGTCCACTAGGCAATGACAAACATTACAGCGCTGTAGAAATCCATTCATCTGCTTGGGCTTGTGCTTAGTATGTGTGCTATGCCATTAATGTTACTTGGTATTTGATTTACATACTTGCACATCTAAATGCTTGTCACCTGGATAGCCAGCCTTCCGATTCAAGTGCTGCAAATTACCGCTATGCTTATATTTTGCACAATTTACATCAACAGATTTATGGTGTTTGGGCTGTTCTCCTTTTCCTAGAATGGAATGTTTTTTCATCATCCTTAAATGTATTTTCCCACAGTATTTCTGTGATTTGCAATTATTATACAAGAACTGCCTGCCTTCTACTTTGCTATGCAAATGCTACTCTTATATAAACAGGTTTTAGCTTGTGGCACGGAACATGAAAATGTGTTCCTTTTGTATGGATGTATTGACTTTGCTATGCACATGCTCTTGTTCCTTTCTTTTGGATGTGTTGCTTTGAACGTGCTTTCTTGCAACACCACTGCCCCTCTTGCAATCAGAGAACAATTGATAAAATACTAGAGGTTCTCTTAATGGCTGCTGTGCCAAATGAGTAAACCCCCTTTGTTTTCAGAGCAAAGGGGAAGCTGCACAGCGCAGTACCAGGACCAGAAAATTGCTGTAAAGCATTGTAGTAGCTCCAGCTATTAGTGCTTTACAGGATCCCCATAGGTGCTCAAGTATGACCTATGCATACTTACAATGGTACTGCTAGACCAGTGTAAGTATGCAGACAAAGTAATACCGGGAGTTCAGCTTTGGAATTCATTCTAATGTAGTCTCTTGAGTTTTAGTCTTTTTAGCTGTTGTATGCACTCCAATGAATGGAGTTTATTTAATGATTTTGACCAAAGACTGAGCAAAAGTAGGCCGTGGAACCAACTTACTATTTGTACTATAATCTATAATAGGTTCATATTAATACTATCCCTCCCTTTTAGATCATAAACCTTGACATGCAGGGCCCTCCTTACCATCTTGTCTTGAATTGTAGTGTAATTGTACTGTCTTCTTTATATTGTGAATCCTGATTTTTAAAAATAATAATAATACTGAGGCCTAAGTTAGTACTCACTTGGTAACCCCTTCTATAGCATTTTAGATTTTTGGTCTTCTGAGCCTTTTTATTTACTGAGGATTTTTGTTTTAATTCACTTATACAGTATTAGCTTTTGGTTTGTACTGTGTCCCCAGATCTCGTTGTTTTTTTTTTTCATACATACATCAGATGACAATTCTTGAGTAGAAACATAGGGGGTTATTCACAAAAGGGTGAAGAGTTTGGAGAAGGCAGGAGAAGTGAACAATCTAGGACAACATAGCTGAACTGGAAAGTGAGCTGAATTGGAGAACCACCATAGTCTTTTTTTGCTACCTATATGGGCACAGTCTTTTTGATCCAACTGTATGATTTCAGAAGGCTGTATTCACATTTGATGGAGATGTTATTGTCGATTTATTTTTTTTCCTCAGATATTGTATAATATATTTGTATTTATTAAACTTATTCCAGTATACATTTGGAAGGACAAGATGATCCCATTGGGGATAAGCAAGTGTGGCAGGATTGTCCATTTGTGGTGCTATATATCTGTAGCTGAACACATTTGACATGTCTGTCACCTTGAGATAAGGGGCCTTTGCGAACCCAAAATGTTGGAGGATATGTCTCATTTTGCACTTTCTGTTTGTACTTTACAGTTATGCTCTTTTAAAATGCAACATCAATAAATCTGGATCTTTGAGGCTCATCTTTGCGGTGACCTAACTATATATTGAAATTCACTAACAATGGCTCAACACAATCACTAGCTGAAACTGTTCACACATTTTACATTTACTAAACATTTTTAAATGATAAACATAAAATTTTGTTTTAAATTTTCATTTTGCAGTTCTCTACCCTTTCACTTCTATGTATTACTTCCAGACAAATGTTAATGTTGTTTTGACTTCAATTACCAGAATTTTTGGCCTCCTGTATTTTTCACTGATATCCCTTTCCAGGCAAAAATTAACACTCTGACCGATCCTTTTTACCATACAATATCTGAAAGCTGCAAGCACAGCATTAAAGCAGGGAATTGGTTAACTAGTTGAGTGATTTTTTTTTTGATGTTCTGGATAGTTTTTAATGCCCTTCATAATTCTACTATGATCTATTGATGTCATACATTTGATGTGGAACAATTAATTGCTACATGAGAGTTTTTGTTTTATAAGAACACAAGCCACGCATTACTTCAAGGTTACAAGATCTGGCATCTAAATGAGTCACAGCCAAAGAAGCTATTCTCCTCTTCCCCATTCATCTTAAAGTACTTTTCATGTATAGATGAGATGCTTTTAATTTGTCCCTGTCTGTTTTATCTGGCAGTCTGGCTTGCTTTCTTGGCTGATGCAGCTGCATTGCCAGTCTGTTTACTAGTGGTATATGTGATAGATGATATGATAGGGATGGGCAGACTTAGTATGGCACCTACTTCAAGATTATTTTGGAATCTTACTGCTATCATGCTGGGGCCACATTCCCTGAATCACAGTAACGTATCATCAAAGACAACTTTGTGTCCAAGCTCTAATAAAATCCTGTAATAGAGAGCAACGACCTTTGAATTGTTGCCTTTGTTTGCTTTTGCTATGAAAGTAGCAATTTTCACCATAGCTGAAGTTTACATTAAAAATCCAATCAACTTATGGGAACAGTGTATACATTTATTTATGTTTAGGTCAAACTTTTTTTATTTGCTTGGCTAAACAAAGTATATAAAATATTAATATTTTTTATTTAGAATTTCAAGTCAATAGGTGGAGCTCTATGCTAATTTTCACATCTTTACCCAGATCCTCAAAACTGCATTGTTGAAAAAGCCTGTTTGCAGAGCTCAGGCTTTAAATACACAGCTGCATGGATCAGAAGTGAGCCATGCCCCCGTCCATCCTCACCCCCACATTAGAAAGTGAGGGTCTGAAAGTAAACAGCTACTGCTGTGCTCTCTTGTTAGAAAACCCCAGAATGCTCTTAGATTCCAGTGGCATGGGCACCCTATATTAACTGTTTATTTTTGAAATAAGGATTTTATCTAAAAAGTAGAAAATCAGTTTATCATTCTGAAGAGGAACTTTACCCATATCTTTAAAATGACAACAAAGTCATCTTTAGAAATATTTGGTAATTGCAATGTACAAACATATACTTATAGATAACTGCAAGCTTTTTATTCTGTCGTATACCCTCGTAGTTCACTTGCAGAACTACGAGGGTCGCATCTGCGACCGGGACCAGGTGTTCCGCCAGTTCGGGGGGG
>NW_017306901.1:478854-479236 GCF_000935625.1 Nanorana parkeri | reverse complement strand
GTGGCCTGTCAAGGGGTGACGCTTGTCGGGGAACTCCAATTCCCAGCAGGCAACTGAGGAGGGAGCAGGCCCGGCGGGATACACGCCACGCTGTAGGATGTCCTGGCTTGAGCTGGAACCTGGTGGCACAGAGTTCGGGAGCACAGCTCACAGCACGGAGTGAGGAGATTCTGGAGGAGAGCTGCAGCAGGTCCAGGTAGGCACTGATTGTTCATTGCTGTATATGTGCAGAGTAGTGACAGTGTCTTGCACTAATTTTTTTTCCAACCAAAACCAATAAAATAATTTTATTTTGGTTGGAAAAAAAATTACAGTGCAAGACAATGACACTACTCTGCACATTGCCTGCTGGGAATTGGAGTTCCCTGACAGGCCTCACCCC
>NW_017306901.1:475637-478059 GCF_000935625.1 Nanorana parkeri | reverse complement strand
GTTGAGTAGACAGTGAGGGGAGAGCTGCACTCGCAGCCCTTCCTCTCAGCTGTCACAGGAGTTCTAGCACAGTGCTGTGCTAGAACTCCTGTATTGAGGGTGACAGATTCAATAAGGAGAACCTGTCACCTCCAAATGCTATCATACATGGTGCTTGTTAGCTCTTGTGTGATAGCAATAAAGTTAAGTGAAATTTTTTTTTATAAATTATCAAACATTTATGAAAAAATAATAATGAAAATTATGAAAAGTAAAAGATGGTAAAATTTAAAAGAAGAAAAAATGTATAAAAGAAGAAAAAAGTGATAGAAACTTCTAGTTACGCCTCTGCATACCTTTTTTTTTTTTCTCTTCCCCATTCTTCTCATTGTGGCCATTTTACTAAGGGCAGATTCATACTGGAAATCTCTTTTGCTTCCCAGACTTCTAGTACATATGACTAGGACGTGTGACTATGACGCAAGACCATGCACATCATCTCAAGGGAAAAAAAAATCCTTTCCCTAAGATTTCGTGAGATTAGGTCGTTTACAGATGAGATTTCCCAGCAATGCACTGCTTATTTAACTTTCCCAGGATGCATCTCTTAGGCTCCATTCACACCTCCACCTTTTGTGCGCAGTTTACCGAATTGGATCATACATAATCTGGAGCAGTTGCTTCTGGTAACCAATTAGCTTCTATGTTCAGTTTGTTCAGAAAGGGAGAAGCTGATTGGTTGCCATGTCCAGCGGCTCCAGATTTTATTTGCTCCAAGTTAGAGAAATTTGCTCTCTGTGTGCGGAATTGCTCACACATTTAGAGACGACGCCAAACTCTCCACTCTCCACCCCCCAAAAAAGCCACATAGACAGTCAGGTATGGAAAAGTACATACAAATGTCAAGTTCAATGCCTTTTTTAGACATTCAATTTTTGGCAATTGTTACGTGAAAATAAGAACTCACTACTGTCTGGAACAACAAATCCTGCTCTTCCCTTTTGTTTTTGTAGGGTATGAAGCGTTTGCCCTGGGTGAGCATCTACTGAGACCATATTCAAATTGATCTATTACCCTCAGAAAAGGTTTAAATACAGTCTCACAAGAGCATGTAGAGCAGGGGTACCCATTAGGTAGATTGCGATCTAACAGTAGATCACAAAGCGAACACTGGTAGATCGCAATGGGCTCACTGACCTCTGTCCTGTCCTCCCTCTGTGCTTGTGTGGCTGAATGTGTCAGATGCCGCAGACGGGAAGGAGAGAGGAGACTTGGGCAGCTGCTGCAGTGGAGGTAAGAAAAGACAGACAGGAGAGAGACAGCAGAGAAAGTGAGAGAACATACAGCAGATAGAAGCAGGGGAGAGAGAGAGAACGTGAGGAGAGAGAGAAGAGAGGGCCGGTTCACACCGCAAAGTCTGCGTTCCAGAGTGTTCGACCTTAGAACGCATTGGAATGCAAGCCGGCCGGCTCCCTGTGTTCAAGGGTGGGAGGGGGCATGGTGGTGCATTGAAGTCAATGGCAGCACAGCCACGCCCTCAGTGTGATCGCTCGGAACGTAGGCACACTAATGCCTGCGTTCCAGTCCAGCGCGATCTGCAAACATATGCTAAATGCAGCATTTTTGCAGATCGCACTGGACCGGAAAGCAGGCACTAAAGTGCCTGCATTCCTGGTGCAGCGATTGCACTGGGGAAGTGGCTGCAGTGCCATTGACTTCAATGCACTGCCACGCCCCTTCCTGCCCCTGAATGCAAGTGTTTTTTTCATTGGTAGATCTCATTGAGCTCGTCATTTGAAAAGTAGATCTCCAGATGAAAAATTGTGGGTGCCCCTGATGTAGAGGGTTGGAGTCTGCTTTTGACATTTATTCCAATAAATGGTGATTTCTGTGCACAACAATTTTGTAAGGAATCAAGATGTTCAATAATTCTCTGATGCATACCATTGAAAGGGCCCATTGGGCCATAACACATGGCAGCACCCTAGGAAACTAACATTAGGGACCAGTTTTCCTCCCATTTCATGTCCCCTGCAGGAGAGTTCACCCGGCAACTGCAGGCAGTGGACTAATCATTTTTCAGGGAATGTGTCTCTAAAATTTGGAGTTAGGGCTAGTTCACACCAGCCACAGTGCGTTCCGCCCCGATAGGGGCCAGAACACACTGGATCGCATTGCAGGTGGCTCACTTTGTGTTGGGGTGGGAGTGTGCGTGGCGGTGCATTGAACTCAATGGCACCATGGCCCCCAGCCGCAGTGCAATCGGCCGTACGTGGATGTGTGGCACATCAATGCCTGCATTCTGGAAAAAATTGTTCTAGCAGCTTCGGACCAGACCGCAATGCAGGCATTGGTGTTCCCGTGCAGCCGACTGCACTGTGGCCAGAGGGCGTGGCTTTGGTGTCATTGAGTTCAATGCACAGCCACACCCCTCCCGCCACAA